>NW_017096334.1:101033-124039 GCF_001412225.1 Nicrophorus vespilloides
TATAGATATTCAAGCTTTCATTAATGTACTTTCGCTTACTATACAAGACTTTGATTTGTCAATTTACTTTCAACTACATCATCTCCAATCAGTCATATAGAATTCTTAACTTAGAATACTTTTTAACTTATATTCGATAATACGTACATAATTGTGGAAAACATAAGAAAAAATACGTATATAACAGGTTTAGTTCACTTTATTGTTATATATTGTAATGAATATTATAATGTTAAAAATGTTGGTCTTAATTAATTCGATTGACTTAAATTTCACTTTAAATACTAGACAAAGTAACATGAAATGCAGTCACTTTTTACTAACTATTTTATTAGATTAGAATATATACTCATCCTGACATTCCCTCTATACTAGTTACGTATGGTCAATAATACGTACACTATTATTTAGAGCACTTTTACCGATAGTCAAAAATATGTGTTTTACAAAAATTGTAACATCGATGAATATACACTATGTAACGTACGTTAATATAAATTTCAAGTACGTTTGTGCGAACGATAAGACACATATTTGTAAAAATCATAAATAGCTGAATTTATATTTCCTTAATCGTTTAACCAATTGTAAAGTGTTCAATTTATATCTCAGAGTATCATAAAAACAAAACAAAATTTAAAAAATAGTAATTAATTACCATAAGATAATAATAAATCTTATTAATACAGCTTCACGTTGATATTTCTTATGTATTACATAAGTCTTTAGTAAATACAGATTTGGTTGTAAAGCTGTAGACTGGACAATAAATCTATTTCGCACGACAGATTTGCCAACAGCTGAAGTTTATACGGTTCCATAAATCCTTTTAATACTCACATATTTTTTGTTACATCATATATATGAACGTCCAGAAATTGATATCTCGGCAAGTTGTAGCCGAGGCCACTTCGAATAGGATCAGCGGCGAGATGGAGAGAGAAGAGAAAAAAAAAGGAGCTCAGCAACTTTTCCTTCGCATCCCTCGTGGGGAATTCCAAACCCCACCGCCTCACGCACATCTGACAATATATTTAAAAGGCACGGAGCAGGCAGTATATTAAGTTGAGCCAAAAGCCCTCGCCGCGGGGCAGCAAAATTAAAATATACCATATTTTATACTGTTCCGTAAAAACACCCAAAAAAAAGGTGTTTAGGAAACCGCATGGGTCATTTCAGATTAAAATGCTATATTTTATGGTTTAAATCTTAATTTTCTTAATTTATTCATTAACTAAATAATATATAAACAAATATAATTTCATTAGTGACAAGCAAGTTTTTTTTTAGTAGAGTTTAAAGAATAAGGTGAAAAAAATTAAGACTCTTTTGATTTTTCTTGCATTTATAAACATAATTAAGAATAATATAAATAGTAAATATTGACATAAATAAAAAAAAATAACATATGTTCGATCAAACGTACAAAATTTTATCGATCGTAGAGTGAACGTTGGCCTGAATATTGATTCATTTTCAATTTGATTGTTCTGCTATCAAAATTATATAAATAATTCCCATTAATCCTCTCTTTACTTTTTATAGTTTCAATTTAAAACCCCATAAATGATACAAAGTTCTATACAATTGCAAGGTAATTTTCTCTTGTTTCATAAATATCTTAGGGCCTTTAATATTTATGAATGAAACTCGTTTCTCGTACTATAAAACCTTCATAAAAAATCTGATAAAAAATATAATATAAATATAAATCATACACAAATTAATTACTGAAATGATTATTACTTTAAACAAGCATATTTTTCTAGTCGTTTTGAAATTCATCTGACAATTGAAATACAGTGGAACCTCGCTTAACGAGAACCTCACACAACGAGCATTTTGCTTAACGAGCAAAATGAATTGTACGAAAACTGACTCGCTTAACGAGCGACGTTTCGAATAACGAAAAGAAGTCCCGGGTTGCGCGCCTTCTACATCATTTTTAAAACTTGTGTACACATATGTGTATTTTTGAATATATTATCCATCTTCTATTTTCTTTGTCATCTTTGTTTATAGCGGACTATACTTTGCATTGTGTCCAATCATTATTATAATATATTAACAAACTATGTACGCTTTTTATATAAACAAATTTTAAAAGTATAAAGAGACATCCACCATGTGTGAATTGGACAACAGTTCTTAAAGTTAGCGGTCATTCTAGTTGCATCTTAGTGTTGTTTGTGATCACAAAATTTCCAAACTTGTCTTCAGACATGTTATTTTTGTTTTTTTTTGTGCAAAATTCAATAACCCTTGCATGTCTCCGAATAAAAAGCCAAAGAATAAAAAGAACCATAGATATGAAACGCAAAATCATGAAAAATCGAGACCAAGTTATCAAGTTATACTTATTTTTCCGGCAAGGAACGCATTATCGTAATTTATATTAGTTTATATGGGAAAACGTGTTTCACTATATTAGTAAAAATCCGGAAATTTTGGAACGGATTAATTTGTTTATATAATTATAGAGTGTAATTTCGCAGGAACATCGATAAGTTCACTCGTATGAATCAGTTTACTTCCATTAGAATATTTACAATTTATCTTTCTCTAAATTATTTGTTCATTAGAAATAAATTATTATTTAATTTTGATTGATTTTGTCCAACAATATTTACATTGTAAGTAACGATGGAAGCATATTATATAGGAAAACTTAATAACAAATATGTTTGTGTCCACTATTTCTAGTAAAACCAGCTTTCGAAACTTGTCTCATTTCATGTATATGGACAAAACTTAATAGTTAAAAAAATATTTTTGTAATGGTAATACTGAACTTATAAAGAAAGTGTACATTTCACGAAAGAACGCGTTTAGAAAAGTAATATTATACATGAAAATGAAACAAAAAAGAAAGTACACAGACAATGCTATGTATTCTATAATTCAAGTAGACATTTAGTTATAAATGCAATTTACGGTTGGCAGTTCCAGTTCCATATGAATTATTCCCATCCAGGATGAATCGCAACCGAATTATAATAATTTATTTAAGGCGTAGCGAGTTTCGCATTAAAACCGACCCCTCAAAAACCAAACACCCGCCCGCCCGCTTGATGGGGGGTCGTAAACCAACAATCACTTTTATGTTAATACCCACCCGATCCATCTGCGGCTCAAATTAAGCAAACGTGATTTATATTCAAATCGACGCATTTCCGGTATCAGAACTTCCTTCCTACCATCCCCACACAGACCATCATCTCGTCTCTATTTGCCATCATCGATTCCCACTTTAAAAACACAACCCAATTCATCTCAGTCTTCCGACCGAACGGTTGATGATTCAATAATTCATTTCCTTTTACTGCCGCTCATATTATTTTCGATTTCACTTCCGTGATTCGAGTTCGTCTCCAGAGAATATATTACAAATTACCATACTCGACTTACTCTTTCCCTTCCATTTCTCCACTTGATATATTTACTTACTCTGTTTTAACTTCAAAAGATTTATACGGAATATTTTTTGGAAGCTAAAAAAAAAACTGTTTTTAGTTCTTTTCAGTTCACAATTTCTGAAGATTAAAAAAAAAGACATAATATATTATAAACGCGCATGCGCAACTCCTGTGAAAGTATACTAAAAGTAGTGTCTATGTACCATTATACTAAATATTATACTTATGAACACAATGAATTAAACACTGCAATGTTGGAAACAAATAAGTATTTAATATAAATGAATTATGAAAAACTTTGCTTTTAGACAAATAACAAATCAGAATTATAGTTTAGAACAATTTAAAATTGAATTTAATACTAAAGAAAAATAGTTATGAACAATCTGCAATAGAGGAGTCCATCATATTGATGTACATAAAGTTCAGTTTATCTACAAAAGATGGTGAGTCAAGAAGAACGCTACCAAATCGTTTCATGTCATATTATCTCAGTTAATCGCAACAAATAAATAATACACTCATCCATCAATGTCAAATATACAGAAACGCAACAGGATTGAAGAATACATGAAAAAAAAATCCAAATTTGTATGGATTATTTAGAAAAAAATGAGACAATTTGAGTGTTATTTCTTCTAAATATAGATAAATTAATTCAAATAATAATAATTAAGAAAAGAAATTAATATAAACTAAAAAAAATGCTGAAAATTTTACAAATTAAAAAAATATATGTCTAAAAAATTACATAAAAATAAGTATAATTTTTATTACTAAAAAATTAAAAGAAAAATATAATTTTAGTTAATTGCAGTCAGCGATATTAAATTTACTTGATACAAATGAAATTATAAAACTATTGAAGCAAACATTTGAGAATATAAATATTAATATATTTTGTTTGAGAAAAAATATACAATATTATGGAAATACTGTTTACGTCTTGTCTTCCATTCTCTCAATTTACGTACAAAGAGTAAAACTTCAAGAAAAAATTCAATATCGTAATATAATTTTCTACAAGCGAGACACGTCAATATAAATTACAATTATTTTTTTTATTCATTTCTTTATAATGAAAAAATATATGAAAATTTAATTAAATTAAATTATTATTTATTATATATTTTGTTATATAATTTATATCTATCATTATTATAACTAACTCTATGATTTTTTTGATTTATTGGCGAGAATTTCAAATCAATCAACTAACATTATTTTTATTCTAAGAATGTTTTGTCTGGAATTTACATTAATTAATCCAAAACAAGAAAATAAATTATTTTATTTTAATTACCAATTAAACAATTAATGTTTGTATAAAATTAATTAACGTATTGTCTGGATTATCAATTAACTATACAAAAAACGAATGTAATTAATTTTCATTATATAATAAATTGTATGCCGTAATTATTATAATAAATAAAATAATCTCATCGCATTAATGTATGTTTAATGGCGGGATTTTCAAATAAATCAAATATAATTGATTAAAACAAAAATGAACTGAAAACCTCGAGTATAATAAATCTAAAAGGATTATCGAACATCCGAGCGTGCTTTGCTTACGTAACCGCTCTTATTTTTCTGCCCGTTAACTTGAGAGTTTTCGCTTGTAGCTTTTTCCGAATAAACGGTTCATAAAAAAAAGGTCCATTGATTGGGTCTATATGTACAATTTAGGTAATGTTCTCTAAGAGAATGAGTTACATTTATACTTGTTTCCTTTTCTTGCTGGTATCGAATGTTGGAGAAGAAAAATGAGTTTGTCTAGCCGGAGGAATAATAGGAACGTCAGTCGTAAAAACGGTTTCAAGCTGTATGTCTTTAGCAATTAATGGATAGACGTCGAGTGATGTGCTGTAAGAGCAGATAAAAGAGATCCATAGTTCTATCCGTGTAACTGAAGTATTTACACTCTCTGCTTGTACAAACATACAGTATATGTGTTTATTGCAAACAACGTCGACAATGGAAACGTATATAATCATGTAAACGTATCAAAATGAAAATAGAAATAAAAAATTATAGAATATTTAGATTTGGGTCAATTAAAATTGAGTTTGTTTTGAAACCGGACTGTTTGAAGTCGCATTATACAAGGTATTGCCAGAGGCAGATTGAGAGTCTTTATAGGGTGTGGGGCCCAATCAGGGCTCAAAAACGCAACAACAAATAAAAACAACTAAGATAAACTTAAGTAAATTGGGTAGATCCACAAAGAGTGTTTTGCTGAGGGCCCCAAACAACGTTAGTCGGAAGCCCTCAAATATTACGAGGGCCCCAAAGAGTGTTAGTCAATGACCCCCAAATAGCGTTGGTCGATAACTCCTAAACAGTATTAATCCAGGAAACCTAAACAGTGTTCGTCGAGGGCCCCAAACAGTGTTAACCGAGATACCCATGAACAGTGTTAGCCTAGAGCTCCAATTAAAGGTCCGCTCCTGCTGTATTTTAGAAATACCAGTAATAAATGAAATATATGAATTCATACTTACACCTTTCCATCTGTTTTGTATCAGATTTGTGACAAATTTTAGATAGAAGACAAAAATATTATTGTGGAATATTTTTTTAATAAATTCATAACCATAATACGTCCACTATACAAAGTATTTTTCTTTTATAAATATGTAGTTAATTAAATATAACAAAATCTTTTAGAAATGTAATTTTCTCCTATATTATTTTTTTTTGTAGTAATTGGAATCACGTAGGGATGTCGCACGAAAACCTGTCACCCACAATGCTTCATTTAACGCCTTGTACACACACACAGACATAAAAAATTGGAAACAAACCCTCCATTTCCTAATATGACACATATCACGAAGTTATTTGTTTTTTTTTTTGTTTGTTTTTCATCTATATAGGAACAGATGTATTATAGAATTGTTTTTAATTAAATCCTTTTCAAAGTTAGAGACGGAAAATTTGTTGTGACAGATTAATTGCAGACTAAAGTATCGGGTATTTCTGTGGCCACGTGGCTATGCATACACACGTAAAGATATGTATTTAATTCCTACCATCATGTGGACGTGTAAGTTTTACAAGAAATGGAGAAGCTGTAATGGCAAAATGTGTATTCAGGACACGTTCACATATGGACCCAGTTGACAGCACACGTGTCCCTCATGAGACATCAAAACATCAGAAGCACGTTTAATAAGCGCATTTGCATCGATTAACGAAAAGACCAATCGCCGTGCTAACGCAAAATCGATTCTACAATTTAATCGAAGCGAACCGCTTCCCTTGATGTGATTCACTTTCTAATCTAGGAAATGCAGCTATTTTCAATTACATGCATCATTCCATTAGAATCGTCATTTACTTTGTAAAAATTTAGTAAAAGATTTCATGATTACATCATTCTATTAATACCATTACCAACCCTGATTTTACTTCAAGTAGTTAATTCAAAAATTTAAAAAAAAAATGAATTAACTACGCATATTTCTATAGAAGTTTACAAAGTTATCAATTTCATATAAGTAGAGAATTAGGTGAACATTTTGTCAAAAATTAAGAGAAGAAAACAACATATCAACAATACCTCGCATAGTCCGATTTCAAAATTGAAATTCGTCTTACAATTCTTTTAGGATATTTGTGTTTCGAGGGGCACATAATGTAGAGAGGAAAGTGATGTTGGATTTAAATTTCAAGGAGAGGGAAAGGTATCGGTCGAGGAGAAGGACTATTTTGATTTTAGAGTAAAAGAGATCCATCAACACATATTTTTCAATATTTACCAATTATACATAAAATACATACATATATGAAAATGTATGCAAACATTTTGAGTAGAACAATTCAACTCGCATAGTCCGGTTTCAATATAAATCTCTGGAAATTTAGTACAAATACAATTATATAATATCTCTCACAGGGCAAAAATTAATTTTACATAAAAAAATATATCAATACAGTCTAATATGAAGATAATACCTTGCACAGTGCGATTTCAATAGAATACTTTTGAATTTCATCACAATATTTCACTATTAAATAATTTAATACTATCAACATAATTTTCTTAATACACATTATATTGAAACACAATAAAATTTTAATAATATCCTTGATAAAATCTTTCTTTAAAAAAAAAATGAAATTATTTCACAGTTAAATACTAAATATAGTAAAGTTACTATTAAGAGTAAGTATATAATTAGGAAAAGTTTAACATTTAGAGAATAAAAAATAACATAGTCCGATTTTAATATATTCCTCTTTATATACATAACACTGTAAAATTGCTGAAGACATTTTAAAACTCATTTATATTTTAACCAGATGTTGTAGTCTTTGAAGGAATTACGATTGTTGCTAAATAATATTTATTGGCAGAAAAATGTAAGTTAATGGCCTAAATAAAATAATAATTCGCGTTTTATTTAAAAAGAAAAGTGTTTTTTTTTTCTAACGAAAGTTACAAAACTTTTTTTTTCAACAAAGTACTTTAAAAATCCTAATTCTAAATGTGTACTTCATTCCCTTCATTATTATTTCAGATATTGATAAATCAATGAATTTTATAGGAAACATGAATGGTTTTTGTAAATATTTCATTTAAACGTCAACAGTTGAAAAAAAAAACTATATTGTAAATTCTCTTTATTTATGCTTTATACAAAAATTTGATTATTATTGACATACAAAATATATTTACTCATATACATTGCAGCAGATAAAATGAATATTTATACAATTTTATGCAAACTATCAGATTTATTGGTGTTATTTATTAAATCCTTTTTTTTACCAATTTAAATTGTGTAATACAAATAATAATACAAACAATTAAAATCGGCACTTCCATTTCGCATATACATTTACATTTAATATATTTTTATAATGATTTTTTATAAACAAAAAAAAACAGATTTATATTTTTTTTTAATTATACACTATTAATAATATTTTATCAGTTCCATTCGGGACATGAAGCAGTACAGATATGTTTGATAGCAGCATTGTGTGTTTTTTGGCTTCGTCTGGAATAGAGTGTGTACTGTGTGATCACAGTTCAATCTTGTGACCATGGAGTGGTAAGCAGAGGACATCGATACATCATCTTGCAGGGAGCAGGGAAAGCGGAAGCGCGGAAGACCGAAGAAATAATCCACAAAAAAAACTACTACAACGAAAAGGCTTCATTTTGAAGTCAGAAAACCGATATACGGGATTGGGGCCACATCTTGTCCTACGTCGAGAGTGTTCAAAAAAAAACATGGCCACAACGCGTCGCTGTCTTGTGTCCTCACAGGGATGGACCTGGACATTACCGACGCTGAAATCAGCGAACATCTCAAGTCATCTGCGGTGGAACACAGATTCTGCAAGAGGATTGTATCCAGAGCGACCGGGTGCGCGTCGTCCTTCCAGAGAATCCTGCAGAGTTGCTGTAGCACTTGAAAATTAGACAACTTTAATGTTGAAACACACGTTTGCTTTTCGGAACTTCATGTTTATGTTCTAATGTTCGATGTGGATGACCAGGAGCGGAAATCTCCTACAAGTGTGAATCAGGGGACGGCCGGGTATTTCCTCATGAAGGGTGGATAGACCGTGTCTGGGCGAAGATTTACTTTTTTTGGTATAATTTATAATTTCATCTTTTTTACGTTTACATATATGTACGTCTTACTTTTTTTTCAGAATACATATTTTTCATATGATTTATTATGACAATTTATGTTTTTTGTATCTCTGGGCAGAAAGCCTTAGGTAGATAGGCCGTTGGTTGCATTATAACTAATAAATATTATATTAAAAAAAAAAGATATTGAAAAATATTAAAACAACTTGTAAGAGCATGAAATAATAAATTAAAGAAATATTTTTTATTAATCAATTTTAATTTAAAATATGTTATTCAATGAAAATTACTTCAGTAATTTTTTGTGTTGATATTTTGACTATAAAGAGAACTCTATTGAAATTGAACTAATTTCTGTAATTTCTATCATTTTCTTCAGCACATCTTAATTATTTTCAGTAAAAAAGATAAATAAAATTCATGGAAATAGGACTAAGCGAGTTATTGCTATATATAAGTCTGATTTTACTTTTTTTTAAATAATATTAAAAAGATACATGTAGCAAACTGATAAAAGCTAGTTAAAATATATATCTTCACATGCATACTTTTTGTTTACTTATTAAATTGTATTTCTTTTTAAAGTGGAGTACAAAATAAGTTCTTCAATCAACAACTCTTCGGGTATTGCTCGTAAAGAGGTCATTGAATTGAGTGACAAAGCTATTACTGAACTTCTTCCATTTCCTACAACTTACTTACGCCATTCAACACACCCACTATAAACTGAAAGAACTGAAAATCCCATTAATCCCAACTCTACATTCACAATTCATTTAAAACTTCTATATACACTTCTGCTCAGCAATGGTACACCAAAAATAATTTTAATACAAATTGAAAAACAAAATCTATAATTACATTTCGAATTTAATCAAAATTATAATTAGTCATAAACCTTTATATATAACAAAATAAAATAAATATATTTTTACTTCAAACTTATATAACAACGTGCAAATATATAAAATTTAGAAATAATTTTCTTAATAACTGAAATTATTAATACAGAAAAAAAAACGGTTTTAATTACTTTCATTTAATTATTTTTTATTTTGAGTGTGACAGAAAAATAAATTAATACTTGAAAATCATTTTCAGATTTAATTTTTTTCAGCACACACAACCAACCACAACATCAAGTTAATTGAAAGTAATGGGATTGTGAATGGCTCCTGTGGGTTTTCAATTCGTTTAAATTTTAATGGAGATGAAAATAAATTAGGCACGGAGGATAGATACAAGGAAAAGTTTCGCTTAAGAAACTTTTTAGTTTCTTTCTTTTTGTGTGTGTGTGAGATCTCTTTGTTTTCCTTTTCTTTTTTTCGTTCGTTTCGTCGTCCTTACTTCTGTGCAAGCAATAAATCGTCTGGAAAGTCTCGGGAACCGGTGAAATATTTTATTGGGATTGTTAAAGAGGAGCCCTTCAAGTGTACTCTGTGGGCATCCGCGAGAAATAATTTCGACTTTTATGCGTGGAAATTTGTTTCCTGCCAAAGACACATTTCCTCATCGTAAATCTTTCTTCCTTAAAATCCTCAACAAGAAAAGTGGATGATACAATTGGAGTGGTAAAAGATTAATAATCAATATTTAAAGCTTTTTTACGAAAAAAATTCTTGATTTTTTTGACATTTTATAAACTTATGAGGAAAACATTATATTTTTTTATATAAACTTACATTTTTTAATTAGTCCAATTTTGAGCTAAATTACTATTGACATTCTGCTTGGAAAATATACTCGCCTTTCCTTTACACAGGAGATTTCGCTAATGCGCAACCATTTAATATTAGTTCTAAGTTTAGTCACTTATTTAACGGATACCACTTGTGTTACAGTAATATAACTTGATAATACACATCAATTTCGCAAAAAACAGTTGAAAATGTGACCTAGAAAAATCTCCATCTGCAATGGGTTAATTGCTGCAGAATGTTCTGAAATATTTACTGCATACTATTATATATCCATATATTTTTCAATATATTTTCATATTTTTCCTACATCGAATTTATGAAACTTTCCTATTCAAATATTTATGATTATTTCCATTTTATAACTATTTTATTTATTTATTATTTCTTTTTTACTTGATCATAAAAGTATCGATATATATACTATATAATTTTTCAAACAAAGATAAAAAATACTATTGATACAAATATTTTATATAATCATTAAAAATTCTTGTTTGTGTTAAATCGATGAAAACATAATTCAATAAAATTGTATTTTCTTTTAAATATTATTATTAATGTTTTCTATTTATTATTTGTGACAATTTCACATATAAAACGCTGCCTTTTTCAAATAAAAATTGGGTCTATAACTGTGTGCGTCTTATACATTTTTTTTCTTCAAATTTTGATGCGTCTTATACATGGACGTGTCGTTTACTTGGGGAAATACGATAACAACTTAGGTAATGTAATTATTGTCATGAAACGTATATTACGTTTAATATATAACTGGAATTTCACAATGAAGCAAAGTTGCTCCCATAAACTAAAATATGATATTTACATGTGAACTTACAGGAAACACTACAAGATAACGACCATTATATAATGCCAACAGGAATATGCAGAAGCACTATCACGTTGAAATATTTACATAGTTTATAGAAAAGTTCCTTAAAAAAATATGTTTGAAAACTTATTAAATGCAAATTTCCATTAATAATTTCCAATTTATTAATTTATATAATTTTATTTCAAAAGTAGATTCTTGTGTCAATCAACAAATGAGTTTTTATGTAATTAAATTAATTATATTTAATTAAACTAATATGGGCAGAAAGACCTATGGTCAATAGCCCTTTGTTGCAGATCAATTTGTTATTTTTATTTTATTGTTATATATTTTATTTTTTGAGTATGTATTATGATTTATTACAATAAATATTATTAATATTATTTAAAATTAATATGCAAATGATAGGGCGGATATATCCGCCGCTCGTTAAGAAAAACGTTAAAGTCCTGTATTACTACTATTTCAAACATATTTGCAGAACAGTTTACTATGCAAAATATTTATACATTTTCATTCTGAGAATGAAATAATTATTATAATTAATCGTTAATTTTCAGACAATTAGTGTATAAAAGTTAGATAATTATGTTTTAGTTTATATTTTTTTTAAAACTGTATCTATAAAATTGCAGCGAATTAAAATTAAAAATAATAAAAAAATAAATTCAGGAAAAAAATTGTTTCCATTATTGAAATAATATATTTATTTAAAATGCACACAACAAATGAATGTTTACTTATTAGTTGTAAATTTGCATCATTTTTTTTGCATTTATTTAAATTTTTAATTTATTATTAATAAAAAAAAATCCATGGAAATATTTATAAAACAATAATGCATGATAATATTGTTTATTACATACAAACTATTGTTGTTTATACAATTTATGTACAAAAATGTCGCTTATTCACTGTATATTGTAATATCTCACACTTTAGATTTTAGGTCTTTTCAATTATCAAACAAATCCTAAATCTATATCTCATTTTGTGCGGTTTATTTCTATTATAATTAATTCCTCGAATAGTCCGGTTTCATAACTTCGGGATATTGGAGGACAGATTACCCGTACTATGCAAGGTATTGATTGTTATATCTATATTTAGATTGTAGTGCAATCTTGTAAGTTATTAATTCTTGTAAATAATAAAAATAGACAAAATAATGAAATCTGGTACAGAAAACAACACAAACATTGTTGTACAACATATTTTTCCTATGTTTATATTTTCAGTAAGAATTCCGCTGGATATTATTAAAAATAAGGTATTTTCTCCTTTAAAATAATGTCATAACAAAAACATTCGGCGACGAGCGGAAATCCTTTTATCCTTCGAAATCCTCAGACGGCTCGTGGATGCGCAAACATCAAAGGCAAAAAGCTGAGCAACTAATTTTTGTACAATTATTTACCCGACCCGAACCGGCAAAGAAATATTTGAAATCCGAGTTTCCGAATCCAATTTTTCCCTATTCATTTTCTTCCTTTTCCGCCGACGGCTAGAAAATCCCTCACCCCGAAAAATACGAGTCACGAGACTCAATAGAGAACATCCGCGCTATGCGAATAAAGCCCAGAATTTCCTGTTTCCATGACTAAAAACAACATTCAAAGAAGAATAAAAGGAAGGAAGAAAAAAGGAACATCCGAATTGTTTCCTGGAATTGAGAAGGAAACACACGCACGCAATTTTCCTTATTTACTTATAGATTTTCAATTAATCCAAAGGTTCGCATGCAAATGACGTACCCTCAAAAAGGGGGGGCCAAAAGCAACTTTATTGTGCGAATAAATTTTGTCTGCTCCTGAACGTAAACCATTTCGCCATTTTTCGGATCCTCTGAAACCGGCGATAAACGTGCAAAATGTATTACGTGTAATTACACACACAAAAAGAGCAAAAATCAACCCCTTCACCATTTACGCTTTATATGCACCCTCGATATTACGCAAAGATAATTACTCGATGGACACGTGTCGCCTGCAGTCACATATTGTTCGGATCATGTAATATATTTTTTCCATCCTTCCATATATACACGTATTACAAAAAAAAAACTTTGCTTATTGTTATAACGTATAATTTTATATTCAATTTTCTCACATATTTTACTTCGTTCATTGTAATCGTCAATGAAATCATCAAATCGTTTAATTAAGAAATCTGAAAAACTTGTGGAACTTGTAGAACATCCAGTAAATAAATAAATCCGCTTATATTTCCTTCACAAAATACGTTAACCGAATGTACCAATGTTTGGATAACGTTTGGATAACAACACATTTTCGGTTAACGTACACTTTACAGACCCATTGATTTTACTTTTAGAGATAACGTTAGTGGTAATATGATCGTTTATCGAATATTTCAGATTGCAAACAAATCAGACAACGAACTTTCGTAAAATATTTAGGACCTAATGCTAGTGATAATTTGATAGATTAACGAACATTTTAAATTGCGAGCAAATCGGACGTAAAAGATTTTTTTTTAGTTTGGACAACAACACATATTCGGTTAACGTACATCTTACATTCCCATTGATTTTATATTTATGAGCTAACTTTAGTGGTAATATGATGGGTTAATGAACACTTCGGATTGCGAACAAATCGTACAACGAACTTTCGCAAAGATGTTTACGTTTGGATAACAACACATTTTCGGTTAACGTACACTTTACAGACCCATTGATTTTACATTTAGAACCTATCTTTAGTGGTAATATGATCGGTTAACGAACACTTCGGATTGCGAACAAATCGTAAAACGAACTTTCGCAAAGATGTTTTTGTTTGGATAATGACACATTTTCGGTTAACGTACACTTTACAGACCCATTGAGTTTACATTTAGGAGATAATTTTAGTGGTAATATGATCGGTTAACGAACAGTTCGGATTGCGAACAAATCGGATAACGAACTTTCGCAAAGATGTTTATGATTGGATAAGAACACATATTCAGTTAACATGCACCTAACAGACCTATTGATTTTATATTTGAGAGATAACTTTAATGGTAATATGATCGGTTAACGAACACTTCGGATTGTGAACAAATCGTACAACGAACTTTCGCAAAATATTTTTATATTTCGATAACAACACATATTCGGTTAACGGACACGTTACAGACTCATTCATTTTACTTTTAGGTACTAAAACCAGTGATAATATGTTTCATATTTAAAATTCGGTTAACGTGCAATTCAGGCACCGAACATCGTTTTTAATCAGATTATCATTTGTTACATTATTGACTAGCAAAATCACAAAACACTCATCAAATTATTAAAAGGATTTAATGCGAAACAGAAATTTCAATTTGATCATACACAAATTTTGAGTTTACAAATGTGGCACTTTTTTCTACTGGACTTAAATTCCAATTAATTTGTCTTATTCGGTGATGTAATGGGTTCGTCACGTCGTAAGTGGATTTTGGAACTCATTCTGCTAACAAATTGGGTTTCGGTGCAAATAAATTAAGCGCCTCGGTCCTCCTCCTATATTTAACCACCCCACCCACCCCTTCGCCAAACCACACCTACCCCTCTTTTATAATTAATGCGTTTAATACATTTTCATTAGCTATATTGCATTATAAGCACCGGAGATCACCGACGAAAATACCGCGTACCGCCACGATTTTAATCAAACGCGAATTCACGCTAATTGATTCGGGTTATAAATTTTTTATTATGCCTAATTATTATACATGATTTTGGTTAAGGTACATTTTCGTGCGTTTAATCACGTTTATTCATGTCAGTAATGCTACAATGAAAATATACATGCAATTATCACCGCACTAATGACAATATCAATATTTTCATTTACCTCGCATAGTGCGGGTAATCTGTTTTGCCAATATCACGAAACCGGACTAATCGAGTTATTTAAAACCAAATAAAAATAAACTTCACAAATAGAGCCTTAACTGACAGTGGCTGGCTTGTTGGCGCGTTATGCGGAAACCAAATGAAGAAGTGGGAAGGAAGAAGAAGAAGAGAGAAGAGTCTTAACTATATAGACAATAATAAACAAATCGAATATTTAGGTATAAGGAAATAATTTTGTGTACTAATTTTTAGTTTGTTTTGAAATTTTGAAACTATACTATAGTGAATCCGCACTGACCAAAGCCACATTAGCCACTTAGTTTAGTGCAGTGTCTATATTCTAAAATTGTGTAATCTGTATGTTAATTTAAAAATATTTGTTTATTTTATCTATTAAAATTTGTGTTACCTCATTGCAGTAGAATGGTTTAAATCTAGTTGTAGGTTTTTTAGTAGCTCTTGTATCTTTAATTTATTAATTTGTAGATCATTGAGTAAAATTTGAAGTAAAAAACAGAAACTAATTGGCGTTATATAATAGTTCTTATAAGAAAAGTTGCGCAAATGATTACTTTTCGTGCTATAAATATAAAATATGTAAATTTTTTAGTATTTATAAGTTATTCTGTAAAGTTGTAAAAAATGTATCTAGACTAATTATTTTTTATTAAAGTTTAACACGCTATTTAAGGAAAACAATAAATTTCAAAAATATAATATTTTGTTCTGTGGAAGGTTCATAGTTTTGTCTTTAATTTACATATCCATGCGTATTAATAAAGTAATTAAATAAAATGTGAAAACATAAATTAACATCAATTAACAGTAATAATAATAAAACTTTACTGCTTTTAAGTTCTTATTTAAAGTTAAAAAAATCTAAGTAAACTATGGTTTTTGAAATAAAAAACAAAATAATATAAAAAATGACTATTTTTTGAGCCATCAAAATCGATTTAAACTCAAAGAATTAAAAATAAAAGTTTTTTAAATTATGTAATTTTTTCTTAAATTTATCTATTTAAAATTAATGAATAAAAATTAATGAAAAAGTAAATAGTGATGTATTATATATTAAATAATCATTATTCTTATATAATATGTAATACATTTGTAAAATCGTATTATTTGAATAGTTTGACATTTAGATTAAATATATAAAATATTGAACCGAACTATTGAAAGCCGGAGGGACGACTCGAACTGTTATAACTTCATATCTTCCGTGTCAAAGCAGCGATGCATATTATATAAATCAATATTGACTTCACGTATTGCGAATTACATGGAATATGTATGTGCCAGCAACGCTGGATAACTTCAAAATAGATAGCTCTTTATATTATAGATGCACTTTACCACATTATTCTCTTTATATATGAAATAATACTCTAGTTGGAAAATATGGTATACATTTGAAGCAAGATCTTAGATTATCTAGAGTTTTTAAAGCAACTAGCAATACTCATTATATTTACATTCATAGCTAAATAACCTAACGTATTTGAGAGACGCTGCTTTTGAGTTAAGTTAATTTACATGCCAAATCGAAACAATTGACTAAAGAACAACGTCAAGGTATCAATAGCTATTATGTATATGAAGAACAAAGAAAAATTATAACATGTTACTATTCCACGTACGTATCCTATCTGACCGTAAGTAGAATCTGGTTTGTGCTGTAGTTCAATACAGAAAAGATGTTTTTTTGACATGTTTCTTCAAAAAAGAAGGAAAAATTTGAATTACACTAATATAGTTTGGGTTTTATTTAATTTTCTGACAGAGTAATAAAAAAGATATTTATAGAAAAAAGAATGTACAATTACATAAAATAAATATGAATCATATATTTTTAAATTATTGTTATTTTGTAATTATTTATATTTGATTATTTTCAATACAAAATAAATATAAAATTTTGTTTATCAATAATTATTATGTAACAGAATCATATTATTTTTGATATACAAATTAATAGAGAAACAAAATACATTTTTTCTTTACAAATTTGTTAATGTATTTATTGAATAAAACTAAACATTTCTAAAATATTTCTTTGGAAATTTGTAAAAATATAAGAATAACTTTTTTTCTCTAATTTGTAATAATTTGCAGTAATTAGGATAACTGTAGATTGTAATTAAATTCACCATTATTTTTTTCAATAAATTTGAGTAGAAAGTCTTTGGATGAGAAAAGAGCATTATTATCGTCTGGGATGGACCGAGAATCTTATTTAAACCACTTAAGCTACGGTAAGCCAAATATGGCAAATCGGATTTGGATGCTTTCCGAACTAATCCTATTCCATTTTAAGCCTAAAAAGCAGGAGTTAAAAGAGCCCCAAGCCTTTACCGGTCCTGACCTCTAAAATGCTTACGTTTTTTTCTTCATCTTTGTATTCCCCAAAGCTTCTCGAGGATGGACTTAGAAAAAAGAGCTCATTTAATATGTATAGAAGTGAAAGACAGTACACGTTTGCAGCAGATATAGAATTACATTTTTTTTGTTCGAAAAAAAAAAGGTATTATCTTCAATGTAATCAAGCTAAATTCCCCCGCAATATTGATTTCATCAATTTATGAAACATAATATTTCAGAAGATTTGTACAAAGATTATTATATTACATAATTTTTTGTTAGAAATTGAAAAATTGAATATGACATTACATAATTAGTTCAATCATAAATAATTTTAATTTTACTAGTAACTTTAAGTAATAAAATCTAAAAAGAAATTCGTTTAGTGCGGCTTCAATCAGTCCGGTTTTCATGTGTTTTTTGACTTGTCATATCTTATTTGCAGAAGAATGTTTCAAGGCTTATTGAATAGGTCTTTATTGTATCTTTAATTTAGATATTCTTAAATTTAGGTCTTAGCTGAAGTATTTAAAAAAAGCCATATTTCAGTAATTAATTGGCGTTACGTAATAAATGTTATATCAAAAGTTACAGAATAAATTACTTCCATATGTCAAAAGTTCTCTGTTTATAAGTAATTGAACAAATTTATTTTTATAAATTCTAAAAGGATTATTCTGCAAATTTGGCTGAAATAATGAATATACCATTAAATCGTCTAGTAACGATTCGTAGTCATTCTTTCGCAATTGATATTCCAATATACAGTCATGTCTCATTTTACTGAGTTATTTTTTTTTATTTATTTGGTTCCTCGATTAGTCCGGTTTCAAATAGTCCGTCATTTCTCTTATTACTTGTCAAATCTTATTGCTGAAGAATATTTCAAGACTTGTATAGGTATTTCCTGTATCTTTAATTTTGATATTATAAGACTTAAGTTTTAGGCAAAGTAATTAAAAAAAGCCATATTTCGTTCATTGCTTTTTAGGCACTAATAATAATATATAACAGAAGTTTTACTGTTCATAAGAAATTTCACAAATTCATTTTTATAAATTATAAAAAAAGTACACAACATTTTTTTTATACCAAAATTATGCTTATTTTTCTAAATACATTTATGTCACTTTCTATGCGATTATTTTTTAAATTTATTTAGTTCTTCAATTAGTGTGAATTCAAATAGTCCGCTATATTACCAGAACCGATTACCCGGACTATGCGAGATATTGCCGTCCCAAACAAACCTATCTATTAAATAACATTGAGTGTTAATGATGATTCAATAAGAATGAAGAAAGATTGATGACGAAGATTGAGTTCTTGAAGGTTCCATTCTTTTCTGCAAGCACTCTCATTTGTTTGCCTTAGATGACAACTGATTTTTCTCGTGTCTCTCTATTATTTCTTTTTTCACATCGCCCCCCCACACCGTTCATTTTTTTTGTTATACCCGTGCACAGGAATATCGGAAAAGAGTTTCACTTCAAACGAGATGACATTTTTCATACACTTTTGATTTACGGATCTCATCCAGACCGACAAAGACGTATGCCTTCCGCATGGACGGAGCGGAGCGTAGCTCCTTGCAAAAGCACTCGTTTCCCGCATCGACCCTCCCCCCATTTAATGCATATGGTTCACCGAGATTGTTATAGTTATAACCCTACGTTCACACGTACAGATGTACTTCCATTTCCCGGGCGAATGGCAATAATAAATTTCCCAATATCGTCGTAATACCTTTGAGCAAATACTGTTGCGTTACGTTGATTCCACTCCTTTGCGTTTAACGCTTAATTAAACTCTGTACACTTGCATGTTATTATTACAGGTACGATGTAGTATTTGGCTGCAATTATAATGTGTGTACCATTAAACGATACAAAGCATTATATAATAATAAGTATTAACATAGTAATTCAATACTATTATGTTATGTTTATTTCTAAACTTATTGTTTATTTACTAATAGAAATATAACCTTGGTTGTCGAACATAATTTAATACTGAATATTATTCGAAAACTGAATCTTTCAAACTATCATTTATGTTTAAAAACAATATTTCGTGTACAAATTTATTTTCATTTTGCTGAATTAAAATTTAGTTTGTTTTCAAACCGTACTATAGTGAATCCGCGCTAAAGGAAGCCACACTATGTGAGGTAGTTGTTGAAGCTCATATACTAATGCATTAATGAAATCGTACAAAAATATACATGACATCTTAGATATTTCAATAAAAATAATATTGAAAAAAAATATTGTTTTTCCAAAATAATAATATTTATTCGCAACAATGTAAAAATTACATAAAGTATTCGGTATTTTTTGTTCGGAAACTGAATTATTTGCGTGTTCGAATTTATGCAATTAACAATAAAATAAAAACATACTTAATCATTGTAACGGTAAAAATTATAATTTTTAATTCACAAGATCTTAAAAATTTTAATATCAATAATATTTATTTTATTTAACAATTTATATTTTCCCATTTTAGGTTAAATTTATTTTAATAAAAAATCTAAATTTGTATTTCATAATATTTCATAAACTGCAAACCCTCAATGAATTGATAATCCGCTCTATCCTACGGCAACTAAGTTATTAATAGGAACTAAGCCGTATTCATATATCATATGATATGTCATCCTTCCTTGATTAGAAATGCATTCAAATCTCCCTTTACCATTTACCTCCTTTATTAATCTACAAGCATTAGAGATAATATTCGAAAATCCGACAAACTTCGTTACAAGAAAAGATATCCAATCCATTTATTAATATGTTACTAATAAAATATAATAAATATTTGGCAAAAAACTCAAGTAGATACGATTGTTAATTTCTTATTTTTTTTGTTATTGTTCATTAATTTCATTACAGAATGTTTCTTTTTTCAACGTTTATTATTAATGTATATTGTTTTGATGCTTTTTACCTATATTTTTAATTTAAGTTTTCATTAAAACATTTTTATGAAAACATTAACTAAAGATATGCAAAAATAAAAATATTAATTTGCAAAAATAATTTTAACTTTTCTATCTTTCCTATATTTATTATAAAGTAATATTTTTTAATCAAAAATAATAAGTAATGATATTGAATTTTTTTGATAAATCTTCTAAAATGTCTCATAGATACCGCGCGAGTAACAGTGTATTAAATAAATGCTAAACTAATTGTAAAAATTTATTCATTCTAAAATATTAGAGCAATTATTAACTAATAATCTTCCTAAAAATCAGAAATAATTTAGTCAATAGCAAATTTATATAATTTGTTTTTCATAATTATTTTGTAAATATATGAAATAATTTAATAGTTTTTTTTTACATTGAATAGATTATCAGGTGAATTGATACATGCAGTCAGTTTTAACAGCAACCAGATTTTCAATTAAAACGTGAAAGGTTATATCGATCAATTCGTTTTATATTTTGGTCCAAATTTTATGGGTTTTGCACTCGGGTTAAGCTGATTTTATCTATTAATTCAATTTATAAACCAGATTTTCATCGTTTTCCGCGCAAAGAGTATAAAACATATGTAGGAAAATGCGCCCGAGTGCACATTTCACTGTCCATCTGTGATGTATGATGGCCCTATTTCAGCAAGGGCCTGGCTTGACCAGGATTTGAACCTGCGCCCACTAGCTCGTGGATAGGTCGACTTGACCATTCATCTATTAGTTGCCCTACATTCAAAATAGTATGAAATGAATATTCATATCATTTCAAAGAAAAAAATGGAGTTGGAGTACAAAATGAAATTAAAGTAAATTAGAAACCCGGCGCATCCACTATTTTAAGTCCAGTTTCATCCTACTTTTACGATAGTGGAAGCTCACATAAATTTGTTTGCTTCCCAGAAAACAACGACTAGAAAAAACTATTTTATTGTAATTGCAAAAACTCACAATATATACACAAACAAATACAAATGCATTTATTCAAGCAGCGTTACGTCCTCGTATAAGGATATGCAGTATGCATGTAACGGAAATCTGCCTTCGAATTTGTTTCGTTTAGCAAAAAAAAAGAAAAGAAAAGTGAAGCAAAATCGAGAATAAATGAATGCAGCAAAATCGACGAGTATTTTATTGCATTTAATTCGAAAGTTCAGGCGTTTTTTTCAAAAGTTCCAAGTGCAGTTACAATGAGGAGAAAAAAGAAATAAATAAAGATTGAACAAACAAAACAAGCGGACTTTAAATTGGATGTGCCACGCTCCGTTCGAGCCTGTATTATTACTTACGACGTCGGGATTTGCATTCAGAAACTTACATAATTGACATCTTCGTTGCGAGAAACGCTGTAATGATTCCATTTCGAGACGTTGCATCTGAGAATGTACATTTGCATTAATATTATTGAACAGTTCGTCCTTCAATAATAATTCATGTATTTGCATTATAATTATATAAAGTTACAATAATTTAATTTATTTTGAGACATTGAAAATTATATTTTCTGTAATAAAATGAAATAATCTATTTATATAATCTAAGTTATAAGATGCATTTACCTCACAGTAATATAATGTAACGTAATATAAAGAGTGTCCCAAAATGAACTGATTTTAAATTTGCCGCCATTTTTTTTCGTGTTAAAACTAGAGGTAGAGATTTTGTATAGTGCTATCATTAGTAAACATTGAGGTTAAGTTATGGAAAAGTACATGATCGAACAACGCGTAGCTAATGTAAAAATGTCTTCATCATCTGTCAGATGTTTTATATCACACAAAACCTTCATGTCTTTACTTTCTAATAAACAAAAAATATTAACAATTATCATATAAAAATGCGTTTTATTAAAGAAATAAAATATCAATTCATTTTGGGACAACATTTCGTATCGTCTAAACTAAATACGGGGAAAAACCAATTATTTAAATATAACAAATAACTTTTTCGCTCTTTATTGTTATGCGGATACAAAGTCCTCAATTAGTCCGGTTTCAAACAGTGTGGAAGAATAGGCACAGTCGATTACCCGCACTATTGCAATAATTCAATTACATTTTTTTTCCAAATAATAATTTATAATCAAAATCTACATATTTTCATATCAGGATAATGTATAGCAATTTCTTATCATTGAAATAATTTTATAATATATAAAATAATAATAGTTTAGATTCAAATATATTTTCAAACTTTTGATCCTTTTCATATACGTCCATTGTAATTGCACTATTATTCTAATCTG
>NW_017096335.1:0-321 GCF_001412225.1 Nicrophorus vespilloides
TAATCCACGGTGTTCAAGGATTTCTTAATCCCGGGACACGACACTCCATTTTCACGTAATGACCCTTTGTACCTGTTTCATGTAATAAGCGTTCAAAATTCTATAATTTAACAGAATTGAATATTTCAACAAATACAAAAATAAATGAAGAATATTCGCTTAAAACAACAACAATCGAATGTTATCTATAGTATAAATAATATTGCATATTTACATTATTATGTTATTTGTGGCGATCGCAAACAAAAATAAAACACAACATTTATTTATCGCGCTTCGAAAATTATTAATTGTTAATCAAATCACCGATTCATCTGTTTT
>NW_017096335.1:332-2260 GCF_001412225.1 Nicrophorus vespilloides
TTTGTTTTCTCTTTTTTTTTTTTTTTTTGGTTCGAATCGAAGCGTGGGCGATGGACGAAATTCCATTTGGAAATTTGTTTTTCCCCTCTTTCTCTATCTCTCTCTCTCTCTCTCGCTCATATATACTACACACGCACTGGATATTTAATTAATTAAATATATGGTCTCTCTGTCTCTCTCGCGCTCTGCGAATGTGTATATTTGCATCCTCTATAAATGTGTGTATATTTGCGTGTGTTTCCCTCTGTTTAAACAGCATAGGCAATTTAAATTAATGCCGCCGACGTCGAAGCCGCCCCGAAAACTGCATTTCCCTATAAATAAACAAACTAAATCATGCAAAATACTATAGATATATATGTGTGTGTATATGCGAGCGGATCGAAGTTACAAATGAAGCAAACATTCGAACCGCAACGCCAAACAAAAAATAAACAACAACAACAACAACGAGAACAAAACGAAATCGGAATAACGTGAAAGGTAAAAAAAAACAAAAACAAAATCGCATCGAATGCGAGCGGAATTGATTGAATTCGTGTTTTGGGGCGAGTTCTGATTTTCGAACGAAAAATAATTGCGTGATTAACAAACAATTAGCGAACGAATAAATGTATTTTGTTTTATATTTTTTTGGTATTGTTATAAATAATCACTTTGGTTGAATCACATCAAATTAAAACGTTTGCATTGTTTATTATGAGTTTCAATCGAAAAGGTTAAGATAGGTTTAATGACATTTTAAACGTCAAATAATCTGAATGAGTATGGAATTGAATTACAATTTTCGTAAAAGTTTTAGTCAAAACAGACAAATTTGTTTGTAACTTAGAAACTACGGTTGCAATGTATAATTCTGATTCTATGATTAATTAAATAACTTCAAATTGCGCTGACATTTCTTTGTTTCGTTTTGTTTTGTTTTATTTGGTTCAGTGCCATCTATCAAAGCTATTACCGAAATTAGTTCATGCGTTAGTTTATGAAGTGAATTTCATGCACAGAGAGAAACTGAATATGTCGAGTTGTTCTCTGTGTCGAGTCTGCGAAATGCAATATTATAGTAGAAATGGATGTAATTCGAACGTAATGTCCAATTAAATATACGCTGAAGCCGCAGCGCGAGCGGAGAAATTCTGTTCGCAAATGGGAATTGATTCTGTCTTTAAGTAAATTTCGAAAGGGTGGATGAAATGCATTTCGATCTGGATGACACCACCACTCGCCCTCACCTGTCACAAATAGCATTTCGCACGTCAATTAACCGAAAGACATTCATTTCTTCTTCTTCTTCTTCTTCTTTTTTCTTTCTTGAAGCGAGGAAAAATATTAAATTGTGGTAATTAAGATTGATCGATGTGGCGTCATAATGGAGACGAATACATAAAAATCCAATTAGAATTTATCATTTGGAAGTTCATCTAATTTAGTAACAAATTATTCATATTCCGAATGACATGGGGGAATTTTAATGTTTCTCATATTTAGATTGGTAAATATGATAGATTGCTTCAATTTTAATATATATGTATATATATTATGTTATTTGGGTGGCCTATAATAAATGGATCTAAATATTTAATAAAACCTTACTGGTGTGGCGCTGACTTCAGCCCGGATATGATAGATTGCTTCAATTTTAATATATATGTATATATATTATGTTATTTGGGTGGCCTATAATAAATGGATCTAAATATTTAATAAAACCTTACTGGTGTGGCGCTGACTTCAGCCCGGATATGATGTCACGTACCAACCCGGTACGGTACGCCCTACTCCAGCCCGTAGAGGATATACCTGGAAGGGCATACCATATAAGCGGCCGGATATCCATAATCGTCCTCTTGTGTCGCGCCCAGGGGGGTTCACGGGATACGGCAAAGCTCGACACTTTTATTTTGTTTCCTTTAGGTTGGTATAATTAA
>NW_017096335.1:2285-3413 GCF_001412225.1 Nicrophorus vespilloides
GTAATTTATTGTTGTACAGAAAAATAAATCATAATAAATATAGGTTATGCAATTATTACATTGAGATATCGCGTTTCAAACTGGGATAACTGATAAATGATTTAGCACATTGAGATATCGTGTTTCAAACTAGGATAATTGCAAAAATACAAAAATTGAACACTGTACCACAGATCACAAACGTTTCTGAAACAATGGCGTCAAAAATAGTCAACGCCATCACCGATCCCAAAAGTAAATAAAGCAATACGCGCTTGCGCGTACCACAGATCACAAACGTTTCTGAAACAATGGCGTCAAAAATAGTCAACGCCATCACCGATCCCAAAAGTAAATAAAGCAATACGCGCTTGCGCATTCCACAGATCACAAACGTTTCTGAAACAATGGCGTCAAAAATAGTCAACGCCATCACCGATCCCAAAAGTAAATAAAGCAATACGCGCTTGCGCATTCTCATGAATTTCAATTAATGGATCGCGCTATAGACTGGATCTACACCTTTCACCACTACAAATTGACATAATTTAGGTCATTGCCAACTGTAAAATATTCCACAAACATGCGCAATGGCAAGAAGAGGCCAAACAGTGTGCTGTGGTGTGCTGCATGCATGGCTGTGCCAGGGGGGTTCAACGGGATACGGCAAAGCTCGACACTTTTATTTTGTTTCCTTTAGGTTGGTATAATTAACTTACAGAAGAATCGGATGAATTCGGAACCATTCGTATACTTTTCAAATTTATGCTTTCGGCCATGTTGGTGTGTTGTTTACATTTTGTGTTTACATTTGGTGACAGCAACTACAGTGAGCAAGTAAGTAACATTTTTGACGAGATGTCAGTTATTCCTCACTTAGACTATCTGTCTAATAGAGGTATGGTTTGTGGATTTGAGGATGATGGTTACGATAGGTCATGTAGAATAGCAGATCATGCTCAGGTGTTTATGGTGAGGAATATTTACAAGAAGTGGAAATTTGCTGTAAGTTATTCTTTTACTCAAGGTACAACAAAATCCTCCACAATAGTACGATATATAAAAGAAATTGTAACAAGGTTGGCAGATATAGGGTATATAGTTGCAGCACTTGTATGTGACCAAGGTTCTACAAATTGTGCTGCAATT
>NW_017096336.1:0-34152 GCF_001412225.1 Nicrophorus vespilloides
GTGTTTTTAGATTTCATTGATTTTCTCGAAAACTATTATACATAGAATGAATCCAAAAGATGCATATAAAAGCTGAATGTTTGGGGAATCTAGCAAAATTTTCTCGAAAACTATAATACATAGAATGAATCCTAAAGATGCATATGAAAGCTGAATGTTTGGGGAATCTAGCAAGTATCGATATATTATTGTGGCTTTAGCCGTTTGGGTGTAATACGCGTTCTTTTTATGAAATGAAGGGGCTTGGGGAGGCGCCAAATGATTACATACTTTTGAGGTAGGCGTAGTAACTTCAAGTTTGGAAACCACTGACATAGACCGAGCGTTGCATAAGTTTGCAAGTGGATAAGAATATATGCAACTATATACTCCAGTGAGTTTCGATCGTAATCTAATGTGCGTGCGTTATTTAATAGTAGATACAATCTAGATTTTCAATTGAATTGATTTATTTAGTTTATTTCCATTTCATAATTTGATTAAATAATTACGTAACTATTTTAGTGAAAATTAAGGTGTAATTTTTTTTTGTTGGCAACCAAATTAGCCTTTCATATTAGATGTGGAAATAGTCTAAATATATCTATACTTAAATCGAATGAAAAAAAAAACTATTTCCCGAAATACATCTTTTCGGTCTAAATTCCACTCATCTTCGTGATCGTTACACAAAGTGCCGCCTCTCCGATAAACTGACAAGCAAACGTCACTCGATACCGCCGCAGCTGTTAAATTAACTTTCTTTTGTTTCATTTCGTCGTTGTTATTTCCGATCATTAATAAACTGACACTCGTTCAATTACGCCAACTTAACTTTTGAATTGGATCCACCTGTTCGGTCATTTCTTGCCGTGTGTCTGTCGTGATTGACGGTTTAATTTATGAAAAAACGCAAATACAGCAGAGACGTTAATTAAGTGTGGAAAGTCTATTTTAAATTCAATTGTTTCTTCTTTTCTTTTTTCGTTCGTGGCTTACTTGTATCCGTTCGGTGTGGAGTGCCGGCGGAAAATGCGACGCGCGGGAAATACGAAAACCCGCATCGCCGGGAAACTGAAGCGCCTCCTGCGGTCGTCCTCGTCCATTTCGTCGTCGGCGTCGCAGGATAACAGAACTTGGACTAAGAAACAGACGCGTTTTCGACTGAGTCCGAAACGTGATTATATCAAAGTGGATTAAAATATCGCTATAAATTTTAACGTTTTTTTTTGTTGCGTTTCATTTTTTTTTTTTCGATTTGATATATTGGTCTATCGTAGACGGCGACAACACGCACGTTCTGGTACATTTCGGAGGCTGTCGTCCTTGTCCCCCCCGTTTCTCTAAAACTAGTTTCCCACTCTCACTTTCCGATCGCCTCGAGTTTTCGCAACGCACCGAATTCTGCGTCAATCTGAAGAGTAATTTATTTATTTGGGTTACCATGACTACTCTCCTCTTTGTTTGCGTTGTGTGTGTTTTTTTTTGAGTATGTTGTTTTGTATGTTGTTTTGTGTGGAGGTTGAGAGAACACCGAACACTTTCGTTTCTCTATCAATCATTGCGAACTATTACTATTTCTGTCCTTGGCTTACCCATTTAGGAGCGCGGGATCGTTCGGGCCCCTTACGTCTTCCAGATCGCTGACATTCTCGCTGCTCGGAGGATCCTCGGCCAGCAGAGACGGGCTCGGACACGGTCTAAAACAATACACACGAAATTACATCAAAATCATCATCGCCACTACTTACAATCATCGGTTGATCGAAATGAAGGGAAATCGCATCCGGTGCAGCCATCAAATCAAAAGTATTGATCTTGGCAAAAACTCGTCTTTTGAACTAAATTTAGCGCAATTTTTGTGTTTATTTATAATCCGGAAACGCATGCTTGCATCTTCAGACGAACGCCATCTGATTTTAGTTATAAAAACAAAACCGATCATCAAAATATCCAAGTGTACCAACATTTTATTTTGTTTTATTGGAATTATCAGTTGTGTGCATTAAAATGAGTTAATTATATACTCATCATCTTTTACGTAGGTCGGTAAAGTAAAAAGTTATGATAATCGATCGATGCGAAAGCTTTTTAGATAATGAATTAACTTTTCGTACGTAATAACATGCATATACATACGTTTATATAAATAAACGAGTCGCATTGTGAAAGTGTTCATCAAAAGGACGGAATGACGTATACGCATGATGTATAAATAATAATGGCGGCTTAAAAATAGAAAAATTCCACATGAATAATAGATCGATGCTTCTATTCTGGTTTGAAAACTTTTGTTTTAAATTTGATTTGAAAGCAACATTTAAAACAATTACTATAAATTTTTAATTGAATTTTGATAATCTCAAATGATATTCATATTTAATTATTGTTAATTAAAGTTCGGATACATTAAATGTAATTGGATTTTGCGGTAGCTTTGTTTAAAGTTTAAATGAATAAATTAGAACGCAATGTAATTGAATTTGTTGTCATTAATGCACTCTAGCGGTTCTCATCAAAGTTAAAATCAATAATTACATTGTGTTAATTGTTTATTTTCTTTTGTTTTGTTCATACAATAGTGATTACAGTTAAATTAAATCAATATATCTGACGATTATCGTCTTTTCTTTAAGTTTGAATGCACTTGAGATGCAATTCGAATTCGATTCGTATTTAAATGCGCGATGCAATTCGACACACGTGCGATTTCGTGCGGCCGCCCCTCCCGTGTTCGAATAGTGAGCTCGTCTGCGTTTGAATTCAACCAATCAGCGAGCGGCATTTTCGTGTCGCTCAGTGCAACTTCACGTCGCTCAGTCGGTTGTGCGCGTCGCTGTTTGTTTGTTGCAAAAATGCATTTGATTGTGAATCTCCGCTCTGTTTGCTGTTATTTCAATGCGATCGAATGGGAATTCAAATTGGGAAGGAAATCAATTCGCTGAGCGTGAGTAATCTTTGCTTTTATTGAAACCTATCAATGTTCGTCAATTTCTTATTTATGTTTGCGGTTTTCTTTTGTATGATTGACATGATTTCCATTTTGTTTGCATCACGTGATTGTTTGTTTGACAATGCGCACTTTTGATTTTCGGCGATTTTTATTCTCATCTTATTACCACTCTCTAATAATCGACAAATATTGATTATTCGCTTTTATAATTTCAAATTGAAGCAAAATTTTCAAAAATAATAATTTTTATTATTAAAGTCACATATTTTTTTTAACACATTGACGACGGCATGACCCACCGGTGGGTCATTAATTATAAATAATAGTTTTGTTGCTATGTACGCCACTGATNATTTAGAACAATACGTGATATTGTGACATAATTTAGGCATACTTTACAAATTAACTTGCGAAACATATTTGAAATTTTCATTCAAAACGCAACGGCATTAAAAATACAATATGATTATCATAAGCAGATATATAAAAATTGCTCATTTATTCAAATACAATAGCTTAGAGCTTGAATATGCACATGATGATATATTCGACTTGAATAGAAATTGCAATAATCAATTATTATTATTGCTTATTATAAAACCTATAGCACTTTTTCCTAGCAAGTATAGAATTGAATGAAAATTTCAATATTTTTCACACAATTGTTATAAATTGCTTCAATATCATTAAAAAATGTATAAGAAAAATTTAAACGTTTGAAGGTTATAATTGACGTAAGATTGACTTTTCACTCAGTCCATAGGCGTCCACGAAAAATTTTCTGGGGGCAGACAACCCGAAAAGCGCCGTCCTTAATGTGTTAAACATTTTAATTCAATAACAATAATTAGCCAAAAAGATCTATTGACTATAGGCCTTTCTGTTCAAATTGTTATTATAATTTTTCAATGGGTCTATTACGATCAATGGACTAATGACCGAATTTTATTAACTTTATTTCTTTTTAATTGTTACAGAATCCTCTTCAGACTAGATACAATGTGCAGAGGAGCTGATTTCAACAACTGCAAATTATAGAATGTCGATATGGATTGAAAAGAAGTAAGTGATTTTGTCAATTTGTTAATTATGTTTGTTCAATTTGGGATCTAAAAAAAATCTAAACTTTTTGATATTGTATAGAAAGAATCACGACTAGTCATCAAGTTTAGATTCTGTATGATTGTTTCGAGTCGAGTTAAAATAATAGCAATATTTATTGGTGACTTTAAATTATAAGTTAAAAGTGTGAATGCCTTGAACCACGTTCGTATAATAAGTGGTTGTTGAGAGTTATTTGATTACACAACCAAATAGTTATCCTTAAAACTGCTGTCCGTTCAGCTAAAAAAAGGAAACGTCCGTGTTCGTATCGATTGCGAGACTAAGTCGATTTCCGTTAAGGGACTCTCGAAGTTTGTCTGCTCTCTTCTTAGGTTATTCTCATTCGCGAAGTATGGTAACGTGGTAATGATCCGATTTTTTATTCGCGACTTTAAACCCTAATCACCGCCGGTGCACTGAACCTTGTTAAAACGGTGATCCATACTTACACGTGAATAATGCATGCGGTCGTGTACATTTTTTCCCTCTGAAAGTGCGCGAACCTCTTTGTTTCTGTGCTCAATATAAGTTTATTTTGATTGTTGCCGTTTCTTTTCGACTCTTGTTGTTGTTATTATTATTATTGTTGGCGATGCCTTATTCGGTGCTCATTCACGCAAACGAACACACAATTATGTAAACGGCCGTCGCGCCAAGGTTCCGGTAAACTGGATCGCGGCCGGTGTGCTTCGCGTTTTCCCGCTTTGCGCCTGCCCGGGTCGGCGCCGCGTCGAGGGAATCCTTAGGAAATGAAAAAGGGTGAAANNNNGTAAGTAAATGGGAAAAGGATGAGGAATGAATGGGTGGTGTTGGTAATGGAAACGAGCCAAGGATGCGAACTTTAAACTTTAGTCGTGAGCGAAGGGAGGATGTCACAACGGGGAATGACATCTATTATTTAGAATGTGCGGTGTAATTAAACTGAATGCGTTTTATGTAATTGAACGAGTAAATTGATTCGCTTTTATTTCCTTTTGCTTTCAAGTGATTTCTTTGTTCAAGTTCATTGGCAATCGAGGCGAGTGAATGAAAAAAGTTTTCTTATGTTAATTGACTAGTCATAATGAAATAGATAGTTAAATTTAGTACAAATTCAACTAACTTTACTACAATTTTGGTTAACTTACAAAAACACTGTTTTTATTAGTTTTCATTACCATATTCATTAAATGTATATAGTTTATGTTCTAGGGAAGTTTCTTCTTTAATCGTAATATATCATCCAAAATTTGGTACAACTTGTCTATTTCATCCATAAATAGACAATACAAAATTTTATTTTTTGTCTTATTAGATTTTATTTTTTCTAATTACATTTATTTGCATTCGTTGACTGGAAATTAACTTAATCGGGAATTAGAGACGGAATTGATTTTTTGGCGTGTTTGGCAAACGTATCTCTCCGGAAATGGAATTGCAGTACCGGCCAATGGGCCGGAAATGAGGACTAAATCCGGGATCGATCGATTTTTTAATTATGTAATTTTTGAGCATCCTTTTCCTATTAAATATTTCTCGATTATGAGATTAAGAATTGAGCAGATATTGAAAACCTTTTTGCGCAAATGGTTCAGGGTTCGAAGTGTGCAATCAGCAAAATTGGAAACGCTCACCCAATAAGTGTTTCCATTATATATTAGTATCATTATTGTTGTTTTCTAATGGAAAGAAGTGGCAATACTTTGAGTGCTGTAAGAACTTTCCTACTTACAACTAATTTCACTGCTACTACAAAGTTCTTATATTGTCTTGTTTACTTATTTTCAGTTTATGTATTAGTTTTATGTTATGTACTTTTGAATAATCTATTCTTATTAGAAATACATGTATCTAATAAGAATTAGTATAAGATTCGATTATGTAATTTATGAAATTTTTACAACACAATTAAAGTATAGATTTATTATTAAATGAGATAGTTTTACGAACTTGAATGCAGGTAGAATAAAATAAATGATTTGATTTAAAAATGAACTGAATTCAACTGAAATGTGTTTATGTTAATAAATCTCAGTTCTAGTTAACTTTGGAAAATTTAGGAGAATCAATTTTTGTTGCTTTGTTTCTTTTCTTTGGTCTTTTATAAAAATCTCTAGTAATAAATTGTGAAGCAACGTTCTCGAAAACACTTTGATACCGAACAGCGTTCGCTCCATCCATTTTACCTGTGATTATTGCTTTTAACAATATTTACTTTGTAATGTCGTTTGGAAGAATTCCGATCTGCGCTCTCGATTTAGAATTGCATCATTCTATCATTATTCGTTGAGAAACTTTAGAGAATTTCATTTATATTATATTTCTGATTGATTTTAGATTTGACAATAAAATAATGTCAATCATAACTAAAAGCTTTAGGAACACGCGATTATAATATAGAAGTAATTGGTCTTCATTAGGTAAACTACATAAAAAAACATGTTATTCTATTATATTATATTTAGAGAAATTGAATATTATTTGAATCTCGTCCTATTTTCAATATAATGTAGTGATTTAATGTATATAATGGAAGTGGATCGATATTTTAAACTTTAATTTGACATTCGAGAAAACCGTCCAACTTTAAGTTTCCATGGTAACGTCTGTCGATTCTTTTTTTGATTTCCTGTTGCCATGGACTGCCATCGCCTTAAGAGACGAGACAAGGTTACGTAACTTTATTTTAAATTTTCTTTTTCTATTTTTTTTTTCGGACTAGATAGATGCACGCGCCAGATTACACCACCACCCTTGCCATCATCCCTGTTTCCTCTTTAGCGGCACTTCCTGCGCCTTTGATGAAGTGCCCTCGCGGAATTTCCATATCTTGTGCCCAGATAATTACAATAAAATAATTACCTTTGGCCTGGTTCCAGGAGCGTCCGATTCGCACACACGCGATTTCCACCCACCGCCCGATTTCAGGTGGCTCTTATTATCTTTTTTTTTAATTCACTACGGGGATGAGTTCAAATCGTTACGTATTTCTCGTCTGTGATCGTGAACTTGATTATCTGTTGCTATTATTTGTTTTAAGTTGCGATTGTAGTGTTTGTATTGCAGTTTGTGAGTGTCCTGTACTGATTTTGTGAGTATTTTCGTGTCGAAATGGCGGGCTAGTTTCTTCAGTTTCTGGTTCAGTGTGTTAATGTGACGCGTGGGGTCGCGATCGCGCTCTGCCCAAACGGCGCGTTCCTGCGACGCGGATCCTGCGATCTGTCGTATCCTGGAATGGTCCAACCCGGCTGCTGGATGCAGTGGCGTATCCTGTTGATGGACCATTCTCAAATTCAACATTTATTTATATCATTAATAATTTAACATATATTTTGATATACAATTTGATTTTAATAGGTACTAACGTACATTAATAAAACGATCCTATTACTTTAATGAAAAGCAATAGACAGAAATAAATTAATCAACTGGGAATTGAGTTGTACAAATGATCAATCAACAATTGTAAATTAAATGTTTCATTTTTCGTCATTGTAAAAATATAAAGGTCGTTTGTTGTGCATTTATTCAAAGTGCTCGTCGTTGAGATCGTCAAATGTCACTCGAAGCGTCACTCCAATGTACAATTATTTGATAAATGTCCTTTGTTGTCCTGTCCGTAAATGTGCGTGTGCATATGATTGAGTGGAATTAATGTAACAATAATTACGAGCCGAACGAATTAGTTATTGATAACTGTTACCATGGCGGGGTGGAGGTGGTTCGGTTGTTGATACTGGAATGTTCTGAACGTATATTATTAAACGTGTTTATCGAGAACTCGACCTGTTATATTCATTAATTTCCTTCGATACTTTGCTACAAAAATAAAGTTATTTACCTACAAGGAAATTGCCCAAATAATTAATGTTTCATTCCTTGATACGTGACATGTTTCATTTAACATTGGAAATATATTTTTCCCTGTTTTATTAATAGATATAATTGTCCGACAAAATACTACGTCTACCAGGCGCATCCACCATTTTTTTCTTTGTTTTCATAATTGATTTTAGTAAATATAATCCTTATAGTTTTCTATATTTAGTAATAGATGATTACTGGAATTGTTGATAAACGTGATTTATCAAATAACAAAAAAAAATCATGGAATCTGATAAAAAGGCACTCCTTCATTTAGAAACGTAACATTTTCTCCCCATCTACGCCCATGGTGGTTGGTTGCGACCGCGCGCAACTATTGATTCCATCCAGTGCGCGAGAGATGAATTCTGGGGGTTTGGAGAATCGCGGGCGTTGAAAACACCTCCTCCTTCTCTCACAAACACTATACGCACACCCTTTGTTCTCGTCCCCATTCTCACTCTCTCTCTATCTCACTGTTCTGACTAGCGGCCTTACATTGCTACATACTCCTGCATAACACACATACGTACATTCACTGAAAGAGGGTGGGTGCTTGGTTTGGGGGTGGGTGGCGAGAGGTGCTGTGGAATGGAGAGCAGCAACAATGGCCATGAATAAAATAATGCGACTGGTTTTGTGTCGGTTCGAAAATAAAACGGACGAATGGGTTCCGAGCGAAAACAATTTCGCGTTTACTTGAAGAAAACATTCCGTTTTTCTCCTCTCCTCCCCCGTTGGCGAGGCAACAAAAGAAAATTTCGTTCATTCAACGTTTGCTATTTGCGTGGGAGGTCCGTGAAATTGGCCCAAATTCACGGACACGTCGATTCATAATTCATCATTTTGCCGTTATTGTTTTGTTATTTTTTTCTCTCTCTCGATATTTCGCATTATAAATTTCTTTGATGTCCCGTGTGCAAGGACGTAATACTTTTGAATTTTCTAAGTTAAATTTAGAGATTCATAAACATAAAACAATAATTTCATTTGTATGAAATATTCTGCACTAGCGATAATCCGGAACTTTGTGAGGTCATTGAAACCGGATGGAAACAGATAAATAATTTCCGGAGAGTTTATGTTTTCCTCGTAAAATCCGATCCGTTTTGGCAGCGCCTGCGGCTGCACGGGACGTTCGGTGTCAAAGTCGGGAATGACATGAAGGGGACGGACGGCGCGTCGTATAAAATTCCGCGGTTTATTTTAGCGAATGTCTGGACGGAAATAACGATTTTCACCGTACCTTGCAAACCTTTGTCCCATCGCACTAAATCATTCGAATCAAATCGATACGTGCGGCGCGTGTTTTTATTTTTGTTTTTTTATTTTGGTTTCTGCACGTTCCTTACAATGATCTTGACATTGTCTAAGCGACTGCGGTGCGAGGGGAGATACTAAATTGTAGCTTTGTTGCTAAGCAATATAAACCAATGGCGTGTAGTGGTTACTATGGTTTAACTTTGACTTTAAATTTGACTTACGTATAGGAGGCGTCTTTTAAGTTTTTGTTTTGGTTTTGATCGTTCACCGCGAACACATCTTGCCGACTGGCCCTTTTCCTTACATCCGTGGAAGTCGATTCTCATGCAACGTTACCAAATAACTGCATGTTACCATGGAAACGACATCAATCGCAATTCTTTAGCGCCATAAAATCAAAGTTTGTGGTTTTATCTATTTTTTTTTATTATAATATGTTTAAAGGTCCTTCTATAAATTGATTAGAAAACAGTATTTCATAGCAAGTGACTATGCTATTATATTCAAATTGATGATTTCGTTTATTTTTAGATATTGTTGATTGTTTTTTTTTATTACATCAATATCTATTATTCTCTCGTTATCATTAAATAAATTGGTTATGGAGGTTGAATGATTGTAATTATTGTATATATAAATATTTATTTTTTTAAATCTAAGGCATAATTTTATTTAGAAAAACAATCTAAATTATTGGCTCTAGTTATTTAGAAATATACGTCTTGTTCTCTATATATAATTATTAATAGTTACGTAAGTTGCTTATCGTTTAAATATTGACATACTTAAAAATATTATTATAAATTATTGCATACTAATTATTATTTTTATGTCAAGGTTAATTACATTAAGTATATATTTTTAATTAATTTTTATGTTTATATACAAAATGTGATTAAAAATAATTTGTAAAGGCATTTGCAACACTTTATAAACTAGTTTAACTATTTTAAAATGAAGCCGGGAATTATGCGGAGTAATGGATGTGCTGAGATACTTGTGTTTGTGCCAATTCTGAGTTTTATGTAAAGGATACTTAGATAACTTTGTGTTGAATTCATTCAAAATGTTTGTAAAATTGAGAATTGTAAACAAATGTTGTTATTAATATGTGCCTGGATAAAATTATAATTGAATAATATTGTGAAATTTGAGGTAAACGATTAGAACTCACGGAATTTGAATCCGTTTATTGGCGAAGGGACTCATGGAGACGGCCCTTCTGGCCTTCGGTCCCTTTTCAGCCTCGTCATCAGATCGCCTGGAACCTGAGCAAAAGAGAGACATAAACAGATGTAGAATTCCGCGCGGAAAACGATGAAAAAGAAAGGAGAAGAGTGCGTATTTATAAATTGTTCGAAAATAGAACGTCCTTGAGTGTGCATGCAAACTCACCGTAAGCGGGGTCTATGCTTCGCGATCTTATGAGGATGGTTCTGTTGACCCACCTCCTGGAAAGCTTCCATCTTAAAGATCTGCCAAGGCTGTGGTGCGAATTCGACTTCTCGGACGCATCGCTTCCGGCCTCGGACGTATCGCTTCTGCTCTTCCGCATTGTTACCACGGAAGAGTGTTCCTCTTGGACACTTGCCACTTGCTCCACCGAAACCATCGCGACACTGTTCACTTGAATCGCGGGCAATCTTTGCATTACAACTATTTTCACACGACGGTACCGACGTCCACCGCGTCTCTCATCTCATCTCTCCACCACGCGACCACAGAATACACAAGAACACAACACCTACGACGATGACGACGTTACGACACCTGCAGCTGTGAACAGGTGTTTGCGCGGTTATCGCACGTAATCTCGAGTGCTTTGCGACCTCCTCTTATCACCACCTTATATATATAGATATATTTATATTTATTTATCTCGGATTTAGATAAAGTCCTCCGGATCTATCTCAACGACTGCTGTGCGTGTGAAAACTCGCAAAACGAATTGGCTCTAAATTTGAAATAAAAATGTACAAATATACATACGTAGTGCGATGTAGAGAGGAGGTGGTGGTGGTGATGTAGAAGAGGTAGGGACGATTTCGATTACATTTTTTTACCTTTCGGCAGAACTACTACCACGTGTGTGTAAATACAGTTTAATTATAAACACACATTTTATATCTCGAAACAATATAAAATCTTTACGCAGCGAAGATTTTCTTTTTGGAAAGTCACACGCAAACAGCCGATTTATTTGCAAGTTTAAACATTATCTCGAGCCAATTAACATACGTTGAATTATGCACGTATTTTGATAGGAAACTTTGCGAAGCGCGTTTAAAATATATTTGGAATTTTTAAAATTAACGGTTAAATTAAACTGTGGCGCCATCCAACGGAAATTATAGGCGTACAAACAACCTAATTGTGGACAATTTAAATTCTTGAACTTTTGCAAATGAGAAATTAGTAATGTAAACAGTTTTAGTATTATGTATACATTTATAATTGAAATATAATTAATTGAAATTTCACTAATTTATTCAAATTAAAATATTACATAATACATAAGCAATGCCCTCTGGCTTGGGGAATAGAATACAACCAGAGTGTCCCTTACTTGTCGTAAAAGGCGACTAAAAGGAGATGAATATTTGCATTCAGATATTTTTATTTTATTTATTATGCAACTCGATTTTAAGTAGTGTTTTCTTATCATTTATTTTCGTTTATCAATTCATTTGAACGTTGATTTATAGTAGTATTTTGTTACAAGGAAATTAATTGGAGATAAGTTGGAAAATGCGTTAAATATAGGATAGAAGACGTTTTGAAGGGAAACCATTTAAACCATTTATTAATCAAATATATTTATATACACGTACAATAATTTAGATATTTGGGGGCGTAAGTGTGTTAGATAATTCCGCTAAACAAGAGAGGGTACAATTAAAGTAGATAGTATCAATATTAATGTAAGTATTAGTAATATTAGTCGTAATAAGTGCGTTAAGCTATATTTATTCTGAGACCGGTTTGAGCGTTCGTCGGCAACAAACCATCGTGTCTTCATTACTAAGTTTTTCGGCCAATGATAGCAACGTCAGCTAAGAAAGGATACTTATCTCGCCTTTATTTAGATTATCATTTAAATTCATTTTAATAAGCGTTACATATCAATCTATCTAATAATATACGTATCAATATTTACTTCTGACATTTTTTTTTTCTTGTCACATTTACTTTAGTGAGTTCACGTTACACGCTACGTACTAGTTGTAATGAAATAACGAAAAAAGAAAATACCATTCATGCTAATCCACTCAATCGCAGGACGTATTCCAGTTTGTATTCCGAGATTTACGAACAATCGAAAATCTATTTACACGCACAACAAAACTCATGCGAGACTCGAGAACGAAACGGAAATTTATCTTTTTGTTTATCGGTACTTGGTACACTGCTTAAGCCTATATATCACAAACCCTTGTATTCTTTTCTCTTTTATTTTAATCTGTGGCGAAACCAAAGCTCTCTTCTCCCGCATTATTATTATTTTTTTTTCTCATAAAACGCAAACTAAACTTTTTCATCTTATAAAAATAAAAACGAAAATATATATAATTCTTTTTTCTTGTATATATAATATATTTCTTCAGCTACTGATTCTTTTCAATAAACTATTTGCTATAATGAGCATTCTCGTTTCAAACTACTTAAGAAATCCGTCCATAAATATCTTCTTTTTTTTCTCTCTTTCAATATATAATATATATTCATATAATCTGTGTCTGTTTGTTTTGTTTATACAGTTAAAAGCTCCGATCTCGGTGTCGCCGCTTTTTAAGCTAATTAGAATTACGATAATCTTAAGTTGGTAACAAAAATTAACGAGAAAACATCAACTTCCTCTCCTCTCCTCCATCGATATTTACATTTAAACTACTTTAAAACTAAGTACACTAGCTGTTTGAGTTATATTTTTGTATATCATGTTTGTTTTATTTCTTTCGTGGTTCGAGAAAGCTAAATTCTAAGCAAATTCGGCGCGCGTCTCAGGGTAAACGAAATTTGTATAAATCGTGAAGCCGAGTATGTTTGAAACTCGTTTATATAATTTTGTTTAGTTATTTTTATAAATTAGTAACTTTTTATTAGTTATTTCTAATTGATTCTATAACACATTTACTTATAGCTATTTTGGTTATACTTTGTGTATCATTAACAAACATTTTATCGAGATTATAAACTTTAACTTTGGTGAATAAGTTATCTAATTTTGATTTAAATGATGGCATGATGGCATTTCAAACAAGCTATTACTTCTTTTAATAATATTAATATTCGTGATAACTTGATGAANNNCTTTACAGTCGATTATTGTATATTTGTATATACTAATATGTTGCTATTACGTTTAAATATCAATGTATATATATACTAGTTTGTATATTCGTTACGTGAGTTTTACATTTATTACAGATATTTTTATTATGTTTAAAGAGAGGGTAGATGGGGAAATACGTCGCTTCGTTTCCACCGATCAGAAACGTGTTTGTTTTGTGCCGATTTTGTTTGTATGTTTCTTTTTTCTTTCGTTTCTTTAAGTAATCTTCCGATCCATGATCGATCGATGAACAAAGATCGCATTATTTTTACTCGCGCAGTTTGTGCCAATCGGCGATCTGGCGCCGAGGCGAGTTGCACACCTCGTTCCAATGATGCAACGCCGATCCCGTGCATTTCTGTCCTCCCAGGTCCAGCCTTCCGATCACCTGAAACAAAAACCGCACGATCAGATTTAATTTGCTCTGGGTGATCACTTTCGAGTGGTAGAAGATAGAACCAACCTCGTTCTTGGTGACGCGATCCCAGTCGAGCAGCAGGAATTCGAGGCTGACCTGCTCGAGACCATCGCCGCCGCTGGGGATGTCGAAGACGAAGCTCTCGTTGAAGACGGGGCTGAGGGTGCGCTTCTTCACGTGCGTCTTCTTCTTGGCGATGCGTTGACCGTTGTAGAGCAGGTATATCTTCACGTAGGGATCGGCAAGACCGGTCACGTCCATCTTGGGCAGATTTCGGGCCTTCAGGACGACCACCGTCAGACGGTTGGCGGCCGGCTGCCAGCAGAGCGACACGAGCAGTTCGCCGCGCCCCTGCGATTTTATCTAACAAATTAAAACGTTATTTGGAACCTTATGATTCGGAAGAAACGGAAGCTCTGTTGTTTTTTCTTTGCAACAAAAACGCTCGCCCGATCGTTTATGTTAGGGTTGCCACACCCCATCCACCACCGATCGAATATACCCCATTTTGACACTTTGCTTCATCCACACAACCTTCCTTCTACCCACTACTAATACATTATAATCATCAAAGCTTTATTCGATTTTAATAAAGTGAAACCACCCACAATCATCTATCGCCAGTTGTTATTTTGTGCCCTAATAATATCAATCTTTCAACTCGCAACGTTACACAAATTTTAACAAATGAATGCAAATGTTTACTAAATTACTTTCTAGCAAGGACAACTTTTGCGTGTGGCAACCCTAACTTAGGTGATGAAGGTGAAGGTGACTAAATAACTAATTTAGAGGCCAAAGAGATGGATAGAGAGATAGTCCAAATTTAGAAACAAACGTATATTTTCTTTAGAATTCCTTCGTCTTCCATATCATATATGTATGTGTGTTTATATATATAATATAGTAGCGTTACAAATTTTACGAGAGTACAGAGAGGTAGTGAAAAAGCCTAAAGTGGGTGTTTGCATGTCGGTGTTGTGGTAGGTGGGGTGTCGTGTCGTGAAGGGAGGTCAGGTTCACAAACAATATTTCAAAGAGACATAGGGGGGAGGGTGGTGGTGGCTGTGTGTGGTCTGTGTACTTGTCCATAAAATATATTAACTATAAATAATAACAATCGATTCTTGTCTTTTTTTCAGTTTTTTTGTGTCTTTCCCTTCTGTTTTTGCTTGCATTTTTTTTTTATTGGGTATCGCTACTCACTTTTAAGCTCCTTGGCTGAATCTCACGAGACAACGCCATCTGCTGGTTCTCGGCCTGAGTGATGTCGACGGTGTTGAGGGCGCAGAAGACCTCCCCGATGATGTCGTCGCGAGAGTAACGGTCAAAGCTGAGCACGACGAAGTGCAGAGTAATCGCAGGAAGTTGATTGAAATTGATGCCGTAGAAGGTGAAGTCCTCGTCGTAGACGGGATTTCGGGTCTTGCGGAGAACGCGCGTCTTCACCTTGTGCTGCTTATCAGGTAGCAGTTGCAGCTTCACGTAGGGATCGCTCGAACCCAGGTTCGGATCCTTCGCAGGAAGATCGCGGCATCGCACCACCGATACGATCAGCGCGTTCTTGTCGTGCTTGTATCTGAAGAAACGTGAGTTTTACCATCACCAATACTTTTATCGTTTCCATTGTTCATACCTGAGCTTAAATACGAGCTGACCGAGATATGAAGCGCTCTGTTCCAAGTTCTTTTCGTTGGTTTCGATCTCTTCCTTGCTGGGAGAGTGTATCTCCGATTCCGTGGTGAAGACGTTCTTTGGAGGCATCGGCAGAGGCTCTACCATCCCCATATTACCATTAACACCTGCCTCCAGAGCGCCATGCATACTCCCTGTCGGACTAGGAGTATTATGTCCAGACATCTACAACAAGTATTATAATCGTTTACAATAGTTATTATCAAAGCGTTAAATTTTGAAACTATCATATTCTAATTGGAATATTAATGAAATTATGATCATTATTTTTAACTTGAAGATAATGACATGTCATAAAAAGATGATAGAAAAAGATAAGGCGCACGAGGCACGTGCTATTTAAAAAAAGAATACGTAGTTTTATGTAATCGATTTCATCATCCTGTTCAGATAACAACAGACGATTTTGAGAGATACATGACAATTGTTTCTACATATATTTCTTCTGCTTGTTTGCTGCTACTCAGCCTTGGAGAAGGAAAGGGGGTTGGTGGTTGGCATGCAACAACGTAACACTTCGAATCAATACGAAATAATTTATGCAATTCTCAACCTCGCAAAGCAAAACAAAACTAGAATAAATGGGAAAATCGAACTGAGCGCAATGTTCAGTTCATCGAAAGACAAATATACGTTGACATAAAATAATGGCTTCAATTCGATTGACAATTGAGCATTTGCAATGTAATTGATGTAAAATTAATTCATCTTTTTTAATGAGACAAATTTCTATGTTGTTCAAATTTTGTTAGATTAGTTGCTCTTTGGTTCGGGGCAAATGATTATTAAAGAATACGACCAAAGTAACTCCTGCTTGTCGTAAAAGGCGACTAAAAGGAGAAGATGTTATTTTTTAAAATGTTGAATTATTGCGATACAAGTTTGTAACAAAATTTGATGTAAACATGTTTTGCATTTGTTAACACTTTTCTTTATTAGAATCATATCGATCGGATGGTGCTTACCCCAGGAGGTGATCTAGCTGGTCCGGTGGGACTGGGGCTCTTCTTCAGGTAGTGCGAGGTGCTTGTCCCAGCGGGGCTCTTGACTGCCGTCGGCCTCCTGTGGCTGTGGAAGGCCAACGGCTGGTCGGGCCCGTGCCTCTTGCCGTTCTGCAGACGGCGGTTACGACGGTAGCAGAAGCATGTCACCGCTACCAGGAACAGCAAGACAATAGCCGACACCAAGCATATTACGATCAGAGTTAACGGCGTATCCACAGCTGCAGAAAACAAAACAAAATTATTTTTTGTTGTAACATGGTAAGCGTTTCATTTGTTACTTTATTTTTAACGTTTATTTTTAGAACAAAAGTTTTGATTGCTAATGGATCACTAATTAATTCCACATTGTAAATAAGTTTTAATTGAAGCCCGGCGCATCCACTATTTATATTTATACCACCTTCGTAACTGCGACGCAATAAGTCTATATACTCTTTGCTTGTTTGTAAAATAACACTTAGTATATAATCCCCATTACCATGCTAAGTAATTCGCTATAATAAATTCATTATTTAAGGAAGGAATCGCAGTGAATCATCTTAATTCTCCACTCAATTTATACTAAGTGGATAGCGGCAATTAAGGATAAATATTGTGGCATTTATTATATATAAAAGTTTCATTTATTAGACGTATTCATAAATTATTCAACATGATTTATCGGCATTGCGGAACGGCCGCAAGAGCGATGTAGAAAACTAATAATAATTGAACGAGTTTTGAAAGTTTAACGTGGATAAAATTCGGTCGTTAGTCGTTAAATTATGGATGCGGTCTCGTAGGTTGCCTATAAACTTTAATGAAGTTCGCACATTTGTCGCATATTTTTTTTTTGGTCCAATTTTATCTTTCTCTCTCTCGCATTTTCGCTCTCGTTCGCCACCGGCGGCGAATCAACAAAAAGTTCGCTCCGCTTTTCAGTAATAATTAAAGCGAGTATGCAAACAGCATCGGAAACCGTATACTTTATAAATAGCGCAGCGCTCTCGCAATTATCGTGATTAAGTAAATCTAATTAGCGGAAGAGCGTTGCGTTTCCGCAGATGTTTTTAGAAAACATTCGCTTTAATCTGGAATGCCAGAGGTTGATCCTAAATAGAGGAAATGCAATGAGTGTATTCGTTGTCTCCTATTATATACATATATATAGCATACATAATTTATTTCAACTCCTCCGGCGATGTTCCCACTTTGACGTAGTGGAGGAGCTTGCGTGTCTCGATGACCTCTTGCGCCGGGGATTCCCCCCAGACATGAGCTAGAGACCAGACTAAGAGGAACATCAACTCAATAGTTAACAACCTAAATTATTACCGGTATTTTCTTGGGTAGCGCGAACTAAGTTACAGCAATTTACGAGATGGCTCATCTCTGGCCGATTGCTAATGAGCAAGAATTGGCTTAAATTAAATGAAACCAGTTCGCTTGGTTGCCTACATCCATTGGTTGTTTCCCAAAGTAATTACACAACTTTCGCGGAAAACTCAATCATAAAAAAATATTAAATCGATGGTTGTATACGATAATCGGATTAGGGGTTAATCGCCATTCACTTCATCTAAAGCCGGTGAGTTCTCTCAAATTGCAATTTCAAGCGAATATATGTATAAAAGAAAATAAATTCGGTTGCGCACATCCGGGAAAAAAGTTAATGAATTAATTTATGTGCGGATTAAGGGCGGAATTGCATTAGGTGAGCCCATTTTTTTATTATTATTTCCATCTGCTCTTCTCCATTTTTACGGCGGAGCAGTAAACCCGCGCAGGGCCGTAACGTAATAATACTAAAAAAAAAATAGTAACTTACACACATGCTCGTGTCTGTGCCGTAATAAAATTGCAGTCGCGTATATATTTAAGGACGTCAATTCGTCGGGTTCTTTTACTGCCTTTTACAGTTACCAAAAAAAAAGAAAGTCGAAGGAGTTTCGTTCGCCGTTAAGCAAACCGCATATAAAACGGGGAAATGGTAATGAACTATATTCCAACGAAACTTTATTAAGAATAAGTTTTTTTCAATTTTATTTATTAAAATGTATATTTATTTATTACAGATTTGGTAAGTAAAATAACTTAGATAATTGTGTTTGTTTTGTTTTAAGGCTCTCTTTGTAAACGTGATTTTATGCCGCATTTTCGTTCGATTAGTTTAGCTACATTTTCGAGACTTGAGACTTCCTTCAATTAAAGATGACTTTAAATGTAAGTTTATTTTAATTAATAATTTGTGTTAAAATATTAACAAATATTGTTTCCAAAACTCACTATATCATAATTTTAATTGATGTCTCCGTAATCCATTTAGTTCTATTTGTGTGTTTTACTTTGAAATACTTCAATTTTCAAAATCAGAACTTTTGGCGTTCGCGAAAAGTCAACGGAATCAGTTCAACTTCGTTCCATTCAAATAGATTCACCGTCGAAGCGATTGTTTCCAAACAACTGAGTCCTTTGTCGACGCTGTTCAAAGCGCATTTCCAACGCATACGTAGGACGTGCTTTGCCAATTTAGTTTCTACGAATTACACGACTCTGTTCAATTATTCAATGTGACTTCAATGAAATCACGTTTCATTTGCGTTTCTTGCATACGCAATTTTTTTCCATTACAAGTTTTTCGTATTGATTTCATGTCTTTTATGTATTTTCGTATGCAATTTTGCAATTTTGAAGTTTGCTGCAGAATCAATTAGTTCGCAAACAAAGAAACGAATCTATTTTCGTCGTTCACTTTGTCGATGCATTCGAGCGCACTGCCATTTAGTTTCACTCGTGTTTCTCTATACATTGTTGTAACCATTCTTCGAACGTGACTCCTCGGGTATCTACCGGCGTCAAAAGGGCGCGCATTTATTTTAATTACCAATCGATAAAATACTCTTGCACGGCGCATAAATTTGCGTTAAAAAGTTTCGAAAGCACTTATTTTTTTCGCAAACCGTTTGAAATTTAATACACAAAATTGTCGAATAAAATTAATTGGATAAGTAAAATTACCATGCCCGGCGCATCCACCATAAATCTGGAGAGCGTGTAAACGTACCTTCTGTCCCGTTTGTGTTTAGTAAATGATTGAGTGCAATTTGGTGGAGTCATTAGGGCACAGTTTTGGGGGGACATAAACACGACCGCCGACGATCCAAATTTTGGTCTCATTAGGCCGGGGGATTCCCGGGGACACGGGTTGAAGCTTTCATTTGCAGCATAAATATCCGGGATTCCCTTTCCCCATTTCGCTCCGCCGTCTCGCGGCGTTCGCTTTTAGCACCCACTAAAAACGTTTCCGCGTTCGATGGAACCGCCCGCCCCATTTCAATATACGATGCACATCTACATGCCCGACCGTGGGGTAGGCTGCTATACTCCTATATAGCGGATATCGCAGGAACGTAAAGTAAATTGAAATATGTCCGCGGGGCAATTTCAATGAAATACCATAACGTTTTCAGAAAGAGTGGAATATATGTTTTTTCCATACAGTTATCATTTCATCAACCATTGAGTCAAAATTAAGACTAAATATTGTCTTATTAGCTCTTAGTTTTACGATTCTCGTGGATTTCATGAAATCCGCTTGTCTGCGTTCCGAGCAGTTGTAATCCGGTTAGGAATAATAATTCCGCGCATTTTTGTTCCTCGTTTAATTCCATGTAGTCGGAGCTTAATGGAAGCGTCGACGACAACGGCAAAAGGAATTAGCATTTCATTACGAGCGCTAAACGCCATAAGTTGTCCTCTCATATTTTCCGAGTGCAAAGCGAGAACCGTTTCGAAAACCTCGCTTTCGTTTTCTTTTTAATTAGTCCATCGCTTTACTTCGCGTTGACATCTTCTCATTCAATTTATTCTCGAATCTTTTACGAAACGCTCGCATTGCGTCTGCCAGTTTTAATATCTCTCTTTGAAACATTTCAAACATCCGAACTTTCGGAAGGAAATCGCATTTCGCTTTTCTCTTTGCGACTTAATTTCCTCCTCCCCTCTGAGAACGAAATAAGTTTCGTCACCAGAAGTCAACCCCTCCAAATTCACCCTGTTTCGCGCACCGAATTTGCGTCATTTTCGCAATTTCGGATTTTCTTATTACAATATTTTGTGTTTGATAATTCCTTTCCAAACGATGTTTATTATATTCTAAGCAACCGGTCGTCATCATTGATATGTTACATAATACGAATCCGCCTTACGGTTGTTATTGGATACAGGGATGATTGCCAATTTTCGTTTTTACTATCTCCCCTCCCCCCCATCCTGTTTCGTGACCTGATGTATTAAAGATCCTGCCGTGGTCGATGTTTTACACGTTCTCCCTTTCTCTCTCGCCTCTTTTTTCTCATCTCCCGAGGTGTTCGCTAGTATGTGTGTGTGTCTGTCTTTTCTCCTCGTCGGAATCGATCGCGGATGTCCGAAAGGCTTTCGAAGCTATTTTAAAAAAAAAGAGTCCTCCATCTACTTCATTATTTCATACCCCCCCAAAAAAAAGTTGAGAAATAATGGAGAAAACATGTTCGTTTTTTTTTTGTGTCTCAAATTGAATTAGTCGTTTTTGCAGAAACGTCTGTTAAGATAAAATCGATAGTAATGCGATATTAATTGATTGCGCCCTTCCGATCCGATCACTTCTTGCGATCCGCGTCACGAAAGTGATTCATCTTCGCGTCTCCGCTCTAAATAATTGATCTATTTGTTAATGTAATAATATTAAAGGAAAACAAGCGCCATAAGAATCGATGTTTTCTCGGACATTGGCCGAGTCGAAAATCAAGGCGGCCGAAATGTCACTTTTTTTTTGACGGTCAATTGTTTTTGCTGCACCACTCACCCGTTTCGATCGCTTTGATCTCTGGTCCATCCTCTGCCATCTTCTCGTAGCAGGCGCTAAACTCCTCTCTTCTCTTTATGTTTCCTTGGTCTGTATGTAAGGGGTGGATGGGTGGTTTTTTTTTTTGCAATCACAAGAAACAGAAATGTGTACGGTATAATAGTAATAATAACAACTTGAGACGGCGACACGACGACGCACTCGAAATGCGAACTTTACCGCTGATGAGAGATGTCGATGTCGAGGGGGATGTGTCTGATGGATGGATGGATGGATACTCGAATCAGATGGTACTATCAGCACTTTCGGCCTCTTCGGTGGTGGTGGGAACGAAGCGGACGCACACACACATACACATACAAGAAATAACACGAGCGCCCTCCTCAATGAAGAAGGTATCGTCGTCGTCTCTCTCTTCTCTTCGCTTCTCGTCCTTCCTATCCGGCGGTGTTGTGTGTGTATGTGTGTGTGTGTCGCGCGCGCGCGACGGAATCAATATCGCCGGTTCGACGCTTGCGCCGCGACGCCCACCCCCGCCGCCGCGACCTGGCGTCGCACGAACCGCCCCCTTCGGTCCCGTTCGGTCCGGGGTTGTGTTTCACCGATGAATCATTTGCCTTTCCCACCCACACACACATCTATGTATTCTAGCTGTGTGTGTGTGGGAAAGAGATGCCAATCAATTCCCAAGTCGAAAAACAAAGAAAACAGCGTAAATTTATGCATTGCTATTCGCATGGGAGAAAGAGATGACTCCGGACATGCCGTTGGGGATTTTTGCATTTTCTCGGGAAGCAAGAAGTGCCACAACGTATAATTTCCTCTGGTCGGCACGAAAATGGGACGTAAACGAGCGTAATCACTTTAGATACATTCACATCGGGTCAAGCAACATCTGCTGCGAAAAACAATTCAATCGGTAAAATGCGGACAATGAAGTCGTCGTCCTATAGAATTGAAACCTGTTATTAATCTTAATAACTACTTTTAACTTCAAACATTGAAAGAGAAATGTTAGTTATCTAATAACTAAACTGTAGACAATGACGAAAATGATTTATTAATCAAATAAATTAGTAAAAAAAAGTGTTTTATAATGCACGTAAATCTAGTGTCAACTTTCTACATTGCATTTGTTTTGTTTTTTAATATATAACATGTACATAACAATATTACAATGTTATCAATCATTAAGTCTCTAATTTCTATGATTGAACGATGTACGTTGTTATATTGATTGAACAATCTAATGTAACGATGTTGTTCAATGTCGCAGATAAAACTAACAGCATTAATTTTACGTACGTCATGTTTTTACAAAAACCAAATAGACGTCAATTCGAAATGTTTACATCGGATTATTCCAAATATTGCAACTCTTCAGAAAATTATGAAATTCTTAAGAAATTGTTAAGAAACTATTGTTCGTTCGGTTGCTCAAAGTGTATCATAATTATTTTTTTATACATTTTTGTTTTATTTAAATTGACCTTAGTCCTTATCGATTGATTAACGCGACTTGAACGCGAGCGCCATCTAAAATCCAAAATTTAATATTAAGCAAACTTAATTATTTTTATTACATTTTAATTGATTATTTTAAATCATAAAGGCATTGTTTGATGAATGTAATAACAAGTGTTTTTTTTAATAGCTCGAATTTATTGAAGAAATGAATTGCTTCTGTGGTTGCATAAGCATTTTGCTTATCATATGAACCCGTGAAATTTCTAGTAGCGTTTGGTTGCATATCTGCGCGTTGCTCGCAATATGTGTGCCAAGTTTATTTCAATTTGTGCTGTACACTTTTGCATTAGTGTTTACTATTTATGTTCAATGAATTGCGAAAGTTTCTTTTTTCGGAGAATATTTTACTTATTTGAAATTTAAATTGAAAAATAATTTTAGGATAATGCCTTTCGGTATTCACTATAATTCGTTAATAAGGCATTATAGGAAATTAGGTTCCTAAAACTATTACCAACTAATTAACAAATATATTTTTTTCAAATTAGATATGTTTGCGCGATACTTGCAAAGTTACTTATACGAATCTTTTTAAAAGTTCACTTGATACTTGACAAGTTACTTAATACGATTTCTTGTTTTCGTCGGTTTTTTTTTATTCTTTGCTAATAAAATCTTTTTGTTTTCTCACATAATCATCAATTTAATTAATTTGATGAGATAAACAAGTTGCAAATGTGTGTTTTTTTTTATGCATATTGAAAATAAGGCGAAAACTAATAATGTTATTTATGTTTGTTCTTGCAGTTGGACGGTGTTGCGAAAGTTGGTGATTTGTTTTCGCTTCGGATGTTGTTGATCAAGAGAAATACACAAAGTGAGCGACGGTTGCGTCATGTCAGTTTTTCACCGTCAGTTTTTCGTGTTGCTGGGGCCATCTCATCTCGTCTCGTCGTTATCTATCTGGCTGAGGAGCGAAAAGAAGTGCTTCTTCGCTATAGACATGGAGATTAGTTAGGTGAGCAAGTGTAGATAAGGAGCGAAGGAAAGTGATTGAAGATGAGATATGGGTATGGGAGGATATGCGTGCGTGAATCTGTAGTGACCCAATCTGTCGAAACAGAATCGTACGATTATAATTAGCCGTTGTGCGATTGGCGCGCAAGTGGGGGTGCGTCGCGGGCGGCGGTAGAGGCGCGCGCGTCGCCCCCCATCAATATAAGCGGACGGACGGCGCGACGTCTGCCGTAGATCGCATCCATCGCAGAACGATCCACAGATCCAACTGCATTCATTCCATTGAGGACACTTGTTCCGCACGAGTCACACACTCAACTTACTATTATTACATTCCCTGTTTCCTGGCTCTTTTTCCAAGTGTTTTCAGAGCACAGATCGGCTTGAGCTAGTATTTAAAAAAAAGCAAACTGCTGAGGAAGATGTCCTATAAATTCATCAACGGTTACACGAACGGGTTCGGCGACGTGCACGTCGTCGACCTGAGGAGCGACACGATCAGCAAGCCCACGCAGGAGATGCGCGAAGCCATGTACACGGCCGAGGTCGGAGATTCCGTCTACGGCGAGGACCCCACCGTCACCGAGCTGGAGCGAAGAGCTGCCGAACTCTTGGGCAAAGAGGATGCAGTCTACGTACCCTCCGGTACCATGGCAAATCTCCTTGCAAGTAAGTCCTCTTCTTGTGTTACACAAACTCTCTTTTCAAATCACTACCAACCGTACAAATCGAAACCTCGCAACAGGTTATACTCGTTAAGTATTTGCCAATTACCAAGTAGTGCTATCCGAACTTAATTGATTAAAGCACTCAAATTATACTTATTTCAATTATTTGATACGATTTCTGCAACTATCCTTGCTTTCATATCGACGCAAACACATGTAATTTGCTAACCGCAAATAAAATTCAAAGTTGTATAAGAGTTCGTCAACTGTCCTTGCATCAATATTGAAAAGCCAACTTTTTAAAGTAATTATATATTTATTGCTTTTAATTCTGTAACTATTTGATGTTACAGAAACTAACAATTGTAATCAAGTTTTAATATGCTGCACAAAAATAAGTTAAATTTGCATTTAAATTATATATGTATATAAATGCAACAACAGATGTACACTTAATTGCTTCAATATAATGTATTAATGTGTGAATTATGGAAATTTTGATTAGTAATTTATATTAAATTTGTTATTTATAAAACTTGTTAATTATACTATATGAATTATGATTTGATTTATCAAACTTCTTTAAATTATTTTAGAGTTGAGAGACATTGAAATCAAATGAAATTAGAAATGATTCAATATTATTGATTAATTGTAATTGATACAATTTGTTATTTCCTTTTATTGAAGCCGTATAATTGTTTGCAATTTTAGCTAAAACTAGATGGTTTTCTCTTTGGTCGCTTGCCCTCAATACGAAAACACTACACGTCAATTGGATGTGTATCATATCTTATAAGACTTCGACGAAATCGATTCTAAAAGTATATATTTTCCACTGAATTTCCATTTAATTAATTCTCATACTTGTAATTTGAATAATTAAACTTTAAATTTTGTGATGCGTTTAGCCCTTTGGTTTGTGGGGCTGCGGCAAAGAATACGACCAAAGTATATCCTGCTTGTCGTAAAAGGCGACTAAAAGGATAATTCAATAGTTTGGCCCTATAGTTATAGTGTTTTCCGATTACCATTTTTAATTATCACGTTGTAGTTATCAATTTTATTTATAGTTGAAGTAGTTCACGTTATTTCATTTTTTTTGTTGCAATATTGCAATATGTAACATTAGATAAATTGGATGTTGAGAATTTATTCTTTCTTTCTCAATCAAAGTGTAGGTTAGTTCAAATCTAATTACACGTTTCTTCGTTCAAATGGTTTGAAATTATATGTGCACGTATTCAGGTTACTCAATAGTTGAGTATATTCTCGGTGCAATCGATCCGCACGATGGGTTTCATTCTTCGGTCACGCGATTCTCTTGTAATTCCTATATATTTATCTGTGTCTTTCTTTCCTTGTCGCGCGTTTAACTCTAATCCATTTGAAAAGAGATCGCCTGAACAACGCGTATCGATGTTACGAAAATGTTGTTGACCGATAACAGTTGCTAATTAATTTCAATAATAACATCATCATCGTACGTTATTTTCCATCTCTCTCAACTTATGTAATTCAACGAAAGCGTGGGGGCTCTTCTTATCTGTCGAGTATAGAAAAAAAGAAATATCACCATGTTTGCAAATTTCGATTAATTGCGAACATGCTCATCGAAACGTTTATTTTCGAGATCGCCGCATGTTTCCAATGCCGATTAAAAACAACAACAATGCTTAACAACAAGAGTTGCAATTAGCGTATGTTTAATGAGGCAAATAGAAACAGAGCGATGATATTTTCTAGATAAGGATTGATTGATTTCGCTGCCGCTTTCATTATTTCAAATTGACGTCAACGGTAAAACCTTCGCGATTTCCGTACACAGGAAATAATTTGCTTGTTTTGTTCTTGTTGTTGTTCTTGTTGTTAAGGGAAGAAGTTGCGTAACGCAGCGAAAACAAAAACAAATCGATGATTGATTTCGATTCCGCGCAATTATTTGGGCACGCGCTGCACAAATCTATCGGTATTTACGCAGAGCATTGCGTATTTAGAAACTCGGCGGCTATCAACAAATTAATCATCTTAATATAGTTGATTATTTATTTCGGAAAAAAAAAATAAAATTATAGTAGGCTTGTTGCGTAACATACACGCATTTCGTGCGTTTCCATGGTATTTACAACGCATCTATCAATCGAGTGTTGTAATTGCAAACTGTCAATTTGACGTTTATCGTATGACATTAGTATTATCCAATTTTCAAGTTGTTTGATTTCTTGTTGGAAGGAAACTTGTTAAAAGCAAAAGCAAATATCTATCTCTTTGTGTTGATTACTTGGTTTACATAACTAGGAAGCAATTACGTTCGGTTCGATTTCAATGCAAATACCGACGACCTTAGAAAATGTAACAACAATAAAAAGAGAAGAGTGAATGTACATATTTTGAATACTTATTACGCGATCGAATGCGGAAAATTAAACTTGACATTGAGTTTCGACGAAAAGAAAAGAAAAAAAAAACGGGCTTTATGCGACAAAAGAAACACACACACATATAAAAAAGTTGTCTATTTTCGTGACTCGACTATCGTACGATTTCAATTTCGTCTGCGCTCTAAAAATACTCGCGTATTGAATAGAGGGACTCGTCTTCTTTTTTTTTTTGTATATAAATATTTATATTTTTGTCGGGAGAAGCAAAAAAAAAACACAAAAAATTCCTGTTTTAGACGTCCGTGAGCGACGTACATTTCGACTTCCTTGATGTCAGCAGCCTGAAATGCCAACTGAAATTTTGTAACTAGCTGTCGCGATTTAGAGAAAAAAAAAGGCGAAAATTGTTGAACAATGTATAAAATGACGCATTTCAGTGTGCAGCGGGATGATGTAAATATATTGTGTAATTGATGTGAATGGATATCGAGAAGTTGAGATATTTATGATCTATAATTAGTTGCTGCTTATTATTAATAATAATAATCTGTGTTTTCCTTAAGAATTTATATCGCTGTTGATATTTCTCATTTCTATTATTCAAACGACAAATTCTATTCAATTTTAATGTTTGTGAACGCGCGTGTACGGTTTTATTTTATTTTGATTTGATTTAATGTATACTAACTTTTTTTTTTATTATTCTGGTCACTTTCGGTTTGGCAGTTCCTTTTTAATATTCGCATATTTTATTTGCCAATAAAACGAATGTAACAACTGTACGATTTAAATTTAGAATTAATTGTTAAAAATTTACGGTTCCTCGAATTGATTGTTTATTAACGACTTACGGCGGCTGTCTGGGAAATTGCCGGTTGTCGGGTGTATAATTTTCATGTTGGCAATATTTAATGTGGTTGATTCTGTAATGAAGGTTTTACTGGGGAATGGAGCGCGTGCAAGGTTTTTTTGAATAATTTTGCTGTGGGAATTATTCAGGTCACTTTGGCAGGTCTCTTCGATCGCCTTTTTTGCAAAGAAAACGTTCTAATTTACCTGTACTTTAATAATCTCTCTCACATGGAAATTACTTATAAATACATTAAATAAACGTGTGAAAACATCGCAACAATTATATTTTTTTTTACAAATAATTAAAAAACCAATTGTTGTTTCTATTTTTGATGCTAATTTTTATTATTGTTATTGAGATTCAATATTAGGGGATTATAGTTGATTTATTTGTTTAGAAACTAAGTATATTATTATTACCAACAGATAATGTACAAATACAAGTTTATTAACATTTCGTTTGTTTTTTTCTTTCAGTTATGATCCATTGCAAACAAAGAGGCAGCGAGTTGATCTGCGGCGACCACGGACACACTTTCCGCTTCGAACAAGGTAAGATTTGCATCGTTGTAAGACGACTAAATTCTTGTAATTCTCTGAAAGTTGGAGCAGTTTTGGGTTGTTTCTAGTGTTGTTTGTTTAATAATGTGTGCTTTTCTTTTGGGTAACAAGGCGGTCCTTCGTTCATCGCCGGAGTTCAGTCCGCGCTGGTGAAAACTCAGGAGGACGGCACCTTTGACCTGGACGAAGTTAGGTCGAAGATCCGCATCGACCCTGATTGCCACGAGCCCATCACCTCGCTGATCGTCGTCGAGAACACGCACAACATGAAGGGAGGAAAGGTAAGAATCATCAACATTAATACTAAGTCTATTGGCAAATGTCGTTTTGTGCGCGTACCAGAATGTATAAAACTACAGAAATAATTGGCAAGTAGGCGCGAGTTCGATCACACCGAGTAGGCCGTGTTGGCACAGGTCAGAGGAAACGTCAATCAATTCAATGCCGGAACGAGCAGGCAGGGAAAAAACGAAAGAAGACTATTTTTATCGTGAACTTGGCATTGAGTCAACACTTTCGGCGAGTTATCTAACTCGTAATCTGCCTATATTAAGTGCGAATGAGAAGCGAGTTTTACGACTGAACCACTTGTTATCGGTTACTGTACATTTTTTTTTGTGGGTTGGTTGTTCGGACACATGTCATCATCATCATCATCATCGTGAACGTCCTGCATCCTCGTCTGTAATCGGGAAGCGTAACCAATTGGCACGCACGAAAACGTGTTGCGTAACGCACTCGAACGAAAGCCGGAATTGTCCTTCCTTATCAGCAGAGATAATTTAGACTTAATCATAAAGTAAATTTAAAAAAAAAACGTGAGGTAACGAGCCCCCACGTCATTTGCATCTCGTGATCCATCCGACCTCTAAACTTTAACAGTAATATTCCATTGCTGACTTTTCCTGAAGTTTCAAGAAACTATACATTTTTTTGTTGTTATTTTTGATTATTTGATTAATTTAATTTAAAACAAAAAAATCCCCTATTAGTTTCATCAGAGTTGGCAATTATTGTATACATTATTATTTAACTTCAAAACGCGAGAAGTTTAGTTTAAAACCGTTTTATCCAAAAATGTCTTATCGCGTATCACCAAATGATATTTTTTTTTCTAATCTTTTTTTATATATATATATATAAATTATATAACGACAGTTTAAAAAAAAATATAGGCAGATAGTAACAAATTCTATCAATCTCTATCGCAATTTAAAGAGCGTCATTCTTGCGCGTCATTTGATTAAATTACGTTGGTAATAATAAAAATGATATGAATTGAAATAAAACAAATCTCAATTATAGTTAGTTACTAACTAGTTTCCGGAGAGTTGGCATTTTATGTATATTGATGGTAAACCTGACAACATATTAATGTTGCAGCTGTTTTTAAATATAAAAAAATGTTTTTTTTGTATGTAACATTCTCTAATATTTCGTTTAATTATTCTGTCTTCTAGGTTTTGCCCATCGAATGGCTGGACAAGCTGTCGATGCTCGCTAAGCAGCACCAGATCCCGGTGCACATGGACGGCGCGAGGGTGATGAACGCAGCCGTCGCATCTAAGCTGCCCCCAAGTCGTATTGCTAGGGACATGGATTCGATCTGTTTCTGCTTGAGCAAAGGGTTGGGCGCTCCCGTTGGGTCTTTGCTCTGCGGCACCAAGTCTTTTACTGCTATGTAAGTTTCGAGTGACCGCATTCGCGTGTTGCACGCTCGCAGGATTGATTCGATAATTGTTGTTTCTATTTGTGTTTGCAGGGCCAGGAGGTACAGGAAAGCCCTAGGCGGAGGCATGAGGCAGTGCGGAATCGTGGCCGCCGCCGGTCTCGTCGCCCTCGACAAGATGATCGATCGCCTCAAGGTCGATCATGATCATGCCTACAAGATCGCAAAAGGTAATAGATATATGCAACACCATTATCATGATTACATCCAACATTCCGACTACCATCAAAACAAATTACAAAGCACTCTTAGAAGAACACACAGAGAAGTTGAAAAATTCTTAAAAGAAAATAGTATTAATCGAAAATTTTAAAAGTATAAATTAATTATTAATAATTCACTACATTTATCTCTCAAGTGCTTTTCACTTGTTGGATACGAACCTAAAGTTGTGAAGTGAACAATTTAATAATAGAATTTCAAATTATTAAAAAAAAAACTACAGTTTTTCACACTTTAAGTCATTTTGCTATCTTTTAAGTGGTTTTTCACACAACTCTAGAATGTGTTTTAAACATTAATCCGATTGATGCAAGGTTATAAAAAAAATACGAATGTATATATGTTGGTACACATGAATTTGATTGCGAGCGATCCTAATTAAAATTGAGTTCACGCTGACGCAATTTGCAGATTTTTGTCACATTGTCACATGCTAAAAAAAAGAAGAGCAAAGACGAAAGTCGCGCGAAACTCGATAATATTTTGTTTGTTTTGATATACGAAGGGATTGCATAATTTTAAACTTCAACGCCAATATCATCACTGACATTTGACATTGTTTCCGATACAGAGTTACGAAATTGTGCGTGAAACGAATGTTACATAATTTAATATAATATAAATTATTGTTTCGTTTAAAATTATGTAGGTTCAAAAATATTTTAGATTTATTGAATTATATCTAGTAATGCGTATAATATTAAAACTTAATCTAGGAATAAATAGTTTATATTAATTGCGGTATGCAACCGGATTAACTGTAGTGTTCATAATTTGTATATACTTGAGATTTTTAATGATCCATTGTGATGGATTTTGAAGATTATGTGGAACGCGTTGATGGTTCCTGTACTCTTCCGTTGAATTTCTTTGGGTCGCAGCCGCACATTTGCTTGTAGAATTGATTGCTGGCTCTGTTGAAGACGATGAAGAGCAAGAAAACGACGACGCCTTGGTTCGGGGCGGTGATTACGAAGAGATAGGTGAAGACGATGCTGATCTTTCCGAGGAAGAGGAATATCCAGCAGAGACCTAGCTGGAAAAAGAGCAGGAAGACGAGGCGGACGCGCAGGATCATCACGTTGTCCGCCAGCCTCGGTATTTCCATGTTGTCGTGGAAGATTGATTTGAGGATCATGGCGAAGACTCCGAAGTTGACGAGGACGATGATGACGATGGGAGCAATCAGCGCAACGTAGAGCGGCCAGCCGGAGGGATAGCAGACGTCGGCATTGTTGTTGACAAAGTTGCCGTCGAAGAAGAAGCACAGCAGGATGATCATGGGCAAAGGTCCGAGCCATGCGATCAGACACGATTTAAGAATCAACTTGTTGGTGGGTACTCCAATAATCTGGACGTAGCGTTTGTATTGCAAATATGAGATGATCAGCACCCAGAAGAACTGGGCGAGGACGAAGTAATGGAAGAAAAGACCGCTGACAAAGCACCACGTCTTGTCGCAGAGGGCCGTCTCTCTGAAGTACTTTGAGACGTACATGGTGATGATCTCGAAAAGAGTTGCCAGCGCGTAATTGAGCAGGATTATATTACCCTTGTTGGCTCTCCACTTGCTGAAGAGAATGCCTGTGATGAAAATGCCCAGCAGACTGACGAAGGACAGACTGCATCCAATGAACGTGATTAGTTCAAGGGCATCCCTGTGCTTCTTCCGGTCATCATCGCCGCCGGAAACAAGCATTCCCGAATGCGTGACCTCGTAGTACTCGCACACTTCGACTGCACCGCACACGTTGCTGTCCTGCCCTTCGTCCCATTTGCCGTTCGTCATACCGTCGTTGTAGATCCAATGTGCACAATCCTTCTCTCTGTTATCGCCCTCGGCGATCTTGAAAGCCAGCTTCATGGGCGTCACGAACTTGCCACGAAAGTCCGGTATGATGACGCCGAACACGACTTCTCCTAAGCTCTGATCCCGCAGCGCGAACAATCCATCCTTCAGGAACACAGTGACGGCAACTATCGGTTTTTGCACGTCCGCGATGATCTGCTCCAGCAGGTCTTCGGGCATGTAAGCGGCCGCTTTAAAGTGGCCAATCTGCAGAGCTTTATCCAACGAGGTGTTGCGGTAAATCTCCGCGTCCGATATGAAACCCTCGTCGTTCTCGTAGACGATGACGCCGGCGATGTTTGTTGTCCGCGCGTTGAAGATGTGTATCAGCAGATGCGAATCCCTGAGCACCAAGTGATCATCAGCGATGGCTCCTACGGACATGTCCAGAGACCTAAGAACTTTATCCGTCGAGTTGTAAGTCTCCTGCGCAACTAAGAGGGAAGTCTTGGGCGCGTCCATCAGATCGTTGATACGCGCCGCGACGATCCCGATGTGTCCGCCCTTCGTACGCGACAAATTGTTGGCCACACCTGCGACGCATTCTGGACTGAAGGTTTCCGGGCGATCGCATATCTGAATATTTTAATCATTTCAAAATTGTCTGCAAACACTGGACTAACTTCAACGCTCACCTGACATTCGATCGCAACAATCAGCAACGAACCGTACAGCAGCAGACACCTGATAATACCTGCTCCCATCTTGACAGCAGGTGAAACGAATGATTGCAGGGAAAGTTTCGTTAATTGGTGTGAGTAGTCGTTATCTGGAGAGAGGAGAAGCGCGTACTGTGCTGATAAGATGGGTTTCCTAATCGCGACTTGCGAAAAGTGTAGAATGGAAATGCGGTTTACGTTTCTATATTGTTTGTTTGTTCTAGCCTGACGCGGCTTTCGCAAGAAATTTGATAAGGTTGGGCAGGATGGGAGGAATTTCAGCGATTACGTCAGATGCGGCAACGATTGTTTTACTCGAACAAGATCGAACGAAATGATTGAAAGCTGGATGGAGAGCAGACGGACGGACATGAATGTTGTTTACATGTACAAATTTAGATGAACACAATACTACATTTCGTAGACATGCGCCACCCGCTTTTAACGGCTTGCAAATACCAATGTTTATTACATTTACTGCGAATTAAATGAATCATTCATTGCCTCGCGCAATTAAACAACCAAACTTGCTGCATAATATCACTACTACATTTATTTTCGTACATCTCAAGATTATACTAATTATGATTATTTGTTTTTTCAGCGATTGATGACATGAAGTCGGATATGGTGAAGGTGGAACTGAACACGGTGCAGACGAACATCCTTATGGTCTACCTGGATTCGACGAAGATCAGCGCGACGGATTTCCTGCAGAGATTGGCCGATGTCCACGAGAACGACACGTTCAAGGTGAACGTGAGGGCGACGACCAGAGACCAGAGCTGCGTTCGTTTCGTGCTTTACCACGAGATCACCGATGAGGACGTCGAGATGGTCGTCAAGAAGTTGGAGTTGGTGATTCTCGAGATTCACGCCAAGAACAAGCTGAAATCGGTCTAACATCCCCCTCCCCCTACCATATAATATAAAGTTTCGTAATTTTAAGCTGATTTGTAAATGGTACAAAGTGTTATCCTATTTGTGTTTTCTATACTATACTATTCTATTATTAATATTATTATTTATTGTGTAGTGTATTCTTTTTATTTTAAATTCCTTTTTAGTATGTCTAACTTTAAGGGAATGAAGATCTTGCACTTTTCTTTTTGTAAATGTCGTTTAGTTCATTAATTAATTTCATAATTCACATGGAAGCAGAGATGAAATAAATATATATATATATTACTAAAACTACTGCGAAATACTATTTTTGTGTATTGACGTTTCTGGAATGTGTTTAGAATGTTTGACGTTTGTAGAATTTGTATTTTTTGATATTTTAGGAATTTGTAACATTTCAGGAGTGCTTGGAATGTAATGTATATAAATA
>NW_017096337.1:0-364 GCF_001412225.1 Nicrophorus vespilloides
GTTAATGATGATGATGGGAAGCTGAGGGCAAAGAAGGGGTGCAATCCGAACAGCAGATAGAGATAAATAGTTCCTCCGCCTTTTGCCACCCACGTCACGCTCCCAACTAATTGATCAACGACCCTTCAAACAAATGTGAACCACCGGCGACAATTAATATACTGCTTTGCGTAACGAGCCTGGACGACGACGATTTTCCCTGAAGATGGTAACGAAGATGACAACAACGATAACAACAAATATGTTGATGATAATGATGATGATGAGCAGCTGGAAGTTCTTCGCTAGAAGAAAAAAATACCGAACGCCGATTCATATCTGCTTACTATCGCGTGATTGTTGCTGTTGTTTAGCTCTTGTATTT
>NW_017096337.1:389-2045 GCF_001412225.1 Nicrophorus vespilloides
CATAAAGCAGAAACAGTAACCTAAAGATAAAGTAATTTGACGTTTCATAAATTGATATTTGATTCAAAGTGTCAAATGCCAAATTCGCTCAGACGGGCGCATCTGAAATCAGAACCGGGGCATAATAGAGAGGTTAATGCTAATGGATACGCGCGAATTAAGACATGATCCGAACCGACCCATGTATATATANCACGACACACACAAGTATATACTACATGCATGCATCCAGCAGACCAATATCGATTTTATATCCTGTTGAATTCATATACCCAGAAAGAAAAAAAATGGCCCTGGAGGAACGAAGGGGTCGCGTGGAAACACAGAAAGGAATATACCAGGAGAGGGCAAGGGCAGTCATTAACCACAAAAAAAGAAAGAAGAAACGTACACATGACCGTTTACGAATGAAGCGAAATCAGTAAAGCACAAAGAGCAGAATGGATATTGTGTGCAAGAGATGAAAATTTTGTGGTAAGAGTATATGTATCAAGAGGAGCGGAAGAATCCGAGTGGTTTAATCTTAGGAGGATAAAACAAAATAAAAAAATAGAAACAATTTTGTATCGCTTATATGTGATATTATTCTTTCATTCCAATCTTTGATATTTTAAAAAACCAATAGATCTTAGAATCTATACAAACAATTTCAATATTATAGATTATTCAAACTTGATTTATTTCATCTGTCATTTTTGATAGCATGTTGCAAACGAACGGATGATAGCAGAAAGCTGTCAGTGGGCTTATTGGAAAGTTGAATCTTTCAGCTTTAATTTGATGATGATGTAATTAACTCATGTGGTTATCGAGTAATTCAAGAAAAACTGAAGACATCGAAAGCGGTATATTATTACTATTCATTTGTCTATACGATAGTAATAGCAAATAAAAATAACAAAATGTATGATCCATCATATGATAAAACAGGAACATTACCGAACGCCGATTCATATCTGCCTACTCTCGCGTGATTGTTGCTGTTGTTTAGCTCTTGTATTTCTGCTCTCACGCCTACCTGACCGGGCATTGTCTCTTAATGAGCCTCTTCGAATTTTGTTATTAAAACACACTTTTTTATGTTCTCTCGANNNNGTTCTAAAAAAAAAGAATATTAATTATTTACACGCACACGAGATAAACGAACTTTAATCTTTTTCTCTCAAACGATATTGGCATTCATTTTATTTTCCTCCGAAAAAATATTAAATTAAGGTTACCTACCTGTCAGATGTGACAATTATCATATGATGGATCATTAATTGTTGTTGCTTAGGAATAAACCGTTTTCGATGTCTTCAGTTTTTCTTAAATTACTCGATAACCGCATGAGTTAATTACATCATCATCAAATTAAAGCTGAAAGACTCAATTTTCCAATAAGCCCACTGATAGATTTCTGCTGTCATCCGTTATATTTTATTCGTATGTCAAAGGGTTAGTGCGTACTGGCTTCTAAAAAGAATTTCAATCTAAAAATTTTAAAACTTAAGGTCAGGTGCAATATTCTTCTCCGAGGTTGACCAATAGAATTAGAGCAGTGTATTGTCGAGATTTCTTCTCTTTTCTCTCTGTGTGTGTGTGTGTGTCGATTTGAACTGCGGGATGGGAGAAAGGTGAAATAATTATCCTAAAATGTCGATGCATCAAACGGAG
>NW_017096338.1:0-4647 GCF_001412225.1 Nicrophorus vespilloides
GAAACATATTTTCAATGATCAATGATCAATTTGCAATGCTCAATTATTATTATTGCTTATTATAAAACCTATAGCACTTTTTCCGCGTTTCAATAAAATTCGAACAGGATTCGAACAGGATTCGAACAGGATTCGAACAGGATTCGAACAGGATTCGAACAGGATTCGAACAGGATTCGAACAGGATTCGAACAGGATTCGAACAGGATTCGAACAGGATTCGAACAGGATTCGAACAGGATTCGAACAGCTTCTAAGATTCGAACAGGATATAAAATTCGAACAGGATTCGAACAGGATTCGAACAGGATTCGAACAGGATTCGAATAGGATCATTCAATAATAGAAATGTTTATTTATTTTTATGAACATCTTCAAAACATTACATTATTACATTATGTTACAACTTTATGAAAATTTCAATATTTTTCCCACAATTGTTATAAATTGCTTCAATATCATTAAAAAAATGTATAAGAAAAATTTAAACGTTTAAATGTTATAATTGGCGTAAGATATTTGACGTTTCTCTCAGTCCATAGGCGTCCACGAATTTTTTTTTTGGGGCAGGCAACCCGAAAAGGGCCGTCCTTAACGTGTTAAATAATTAAATAATTTCAAATATTTAATCTGTTTAGTATTTGTGTTTCTGTCTACTATATTAACTAACAAATATATATATATGAGATTTGCAACGTGCGTCTGGCTAGTACAGAGTTACGTTGTAATTTGCATTCAACGTGTCTAGATGATTGTATTACATCTCACGTGTTAATTAGTAAAGGCCAATATAATATGACTACAATAGAGATCAATACTGATCACACAAAGGTATAATCTATCAAATACTTAAATTCGATATAATTATAACAGAAATTGAGAAATAGTTTAGAAAGAATCTCAAATATTAAGTAAAATATATCAATTACATAGTTTATTTACTATTTATATTTAGAGATGATATAGAACAAAGTTTGTAAAGTTTTTGAATCGAATTTACACGTTTATTAATGTTTTTTTTTTAATTTTGTCTTATTGTATTATGTTTATTATAATGATACATATATGTATAAATTTAACAAAATATATTTATATTTTTTTTATTCTATTTGTATGTATCTTTTAGTGTTGAGTAATCATCATAATTTTTTTCGTTCCACGTAGAAAATTTGCTACAAATTACATAAGAAATAAAAATGTACGTAAGAAATTTGCTATAAAAATAAACTAAGAATATGTGTATTCAACTTAAGAAAGTTAAGCAACGTGTGACACGGATAACACTGGCTTTCTTGTACTATTTGTAATCTTAGGAATTGCGCTTTCTTAGAAATTAGAGTAATTTATATAGAAACATTGCACTATTCATATTTATATAATATATTGGGAATTAGATATAGAAATGACGGAAACCTACTAACAGACTCAGTGCAATTACGTGCAATAAAGAATATTTAACAGTTACTTTCATAATGGGATTTTCATATAAGTTGGAACAAAGTTGTCGCTCTGTTTCTACATAATTAGCTTAAGAACAATTTGGGACAATTTGAGTCTTTAAAATTTAAATAATTGATAAAGAAAGAATGGATTGATATTTTGATGACTTAATGCATTGCTATAAGGATTATTCGAGTATTTCTAATAAATTTCAGAATACAAGGAAACGAGTTCGTTTCGATTTCATAATATTAGAAATAACGATGTGCAGTAAATCATTGTCGCGCGTGAAAATAAATATAATTAAATGTCGTCATTGACGTCACTGAAATGTGTATGTGTGTGTATATGCAATGCAACGTGCCGGACTGTTTGAATTTTTTGAAAACCGTTTAAAAATAGAAACTTTGTGGAGGAGACCGACGTGCTGCCATCCATGATATGCGCTGAAAACCTGAAATTTTTCAGCATCCGACGGTAGATGTCACTAGATGTTCGTCGATCCCGCATTTCAGGAATGCTATATTTAAATGCACAGTATTATTAATAAACCGTGCTAATATTGGAATGTAGGCTACCTTTAATTTTATTCCAGATGCTAATTTTAATCGACGGTCAATTATATTTAACATTATTTTAAACTCAGCTCATTTCGTTCTTCCTTTTTTTTCTATTGAACTTTATGTGGTTTTTGATTAATTGCACGCATTTGTCAAGCAAACGATATAAGTCAGCATGCAGGAAACACTGTATTATCTAATTCTACAAAGAAAAATAATATATATATTTATATTATTACAAAAAGAATTATGTTCATTTTACTATAAATTTATTCCAACTGAACATATTTGCACAATATCATTAATTATGATCATAAATTTATTATGATTTATATTCAATGTATTACATTCAATTTCCGGTATTTATGTAATTTTTAGTTTTTAGCATGTGACAAATATTTCTGAATAATGTTACATTTATACGTATAATAATCAGAATAATCAGAATTTCTGAAATGGTTTTTATTTATCAATATCTTTAGTTACATAATAGTTTATCAATTTTCACTGATATACCATAAAAGTAATATGATATTAAAACGAAAATATAAAGTGCACTTTATACAAAATTAAGATTTTCAGTTTAGATTTTGTTGTAATTTAAAAGTATTTAACTAATATAAAAAAAAATATATAGATATTAAAAGTACTTTAGACAGAAAACCAAAGTCGACAACCCTTTGACTATCTGTTAATTAGAATTATTATTTTTGGGTCTAAATTGCAATTTATTAATAGAATTTTGAATTATATATTTCTTGCATAATTCCAGTTGTTGAAATTTATCTAAATCATATCAATTTATAAAATAATAATAAACACAATTGTATAACTACATACAAAGAGGTTTTTTTTTCAAATCTTTATATATTTATATGCAATTTTCTTCAAGAAAACGAACCAAAAAACATATTGCGATTTAAAAAATTAATATTATACTTTACCTGAAAAAAATTCCCGAAGAAATCTATTCATTATATTATATTTTTTTCTTCTTCATCTCCCTTTCAAGCGCAGAAAAAATATATATATGAAATATTAAAAAGTCGTTAAGAAATGTTTGCTGACTCCTGAAAGAATCGTTCACCGCGTATATTATGAAAGCTCGTTTCCGCCTACTGCGTGAAATTGTTGAAGGCTGGCGAAAAATGCTTATTCCAAGAAATGAACTCAATCACTTCATCATTTTTACTTTCTTTACTCTAAAGAAAAAAATCGTGAAACTTTTAAGCAATTTGATTGAAAAATTGAAATGTGATTATTATTAATAATAATAATTTTAGTAACTCATATGTTCCTGTACGATTATTGCATTTAATGCACAATCAATCAAATTTTAACAACGAATCAGACAAAAATATAAATATGTTTAATAGAATATTCTTATATGAAAAAATGTATTGTTAACGATGTCCATAAATAAATAGTCATAGGACGTAATAAATCGATGTATAAATACATCTTAACCCTGCTTAACGTCGAGACTAATAATTTAGACACTTTCCGTAAGGCCGCACCGCCCCGCCTCGTAATATCGCTCAAACGTGCGTCCTTTAACAAAGTGACTTGCAAAAGTGTTTTTTGTTTTCACTACTTTCTACATGTTTAGTGAATCGATATCAATAATTAAAAATGTTTTTGAATGATGAAAATTTGCAAATTGTTTCAATATTGTATAACAATTTCAATAGTTCAGTGTAATAATGAGCGCGTATAAACTTACAGGTTGTGCTTGTGGTAAACAATCGATTTCCATCGTTCATCCCGAAAATGTCCAGACTGACGTAATAATCCAAAAGTCGAACATAAAATTTCTTCGGTTTACGATTGTAGCCATAATATTAGTATTACTATATGCTATGCCGTTGCTATTAATACTTTAATAGTCGCAATTATGTTTTTATCGTCCATAGGTAAAACAATACCTAGAATTGTATTCGGGCGCTAACTTGATTTATCTCTGGAAGTTTCATGCTTAAAAAATTGTTGATATATCATAGCATCTCATATATATATTCATCTTGTTATTTACGAAAAAGAAAAAAGAGTGAAGAAATGAAATAAAATTGAAAGCAGTGCTTGAACATGCGTTGAAGATGTTAACGTTTAATTTGCTATTAGTAATGTTGAAATGGTTGAATAAAGAAGGGAGCGAGATGCGTCGTGCATCGTCAGGTAGTCTGAAATTCAGAGAAATGAACAAGATATAATCCTCACAGTACTTGCTAATTTCAGTCTAGCCAGTTGGGTGTCTCTTGCCAAATAGGATATTTTTGTTTCGAAGTGGCTGCCTGCTACTGTACCGTGGCAGTAGAGTGGCCAGCAAAGTGGACTTAAGGTGATCGCGCACATTTCGGGAAATATGATTAAGAAGAACTTCTTGTTTGCCGTTCGTGGTTTGACTTTTCGCGAGATGAAAATGTCAGTGAGTGTTTAAGAGTTTATCACCTAATGGAATTACGATTTGCAGAGGCCAATTATTATAAAATCCCGTGATGTAGACCTTCTTCTGGCCCACGCAAAGTTACGAATAGCGTGAGCACACACACACACACTCGCTCACAAAAATGCCAAAACCAACAAATCCGACGACCAAATTCAACAAATAAAAACGTATTATTAATATTCACATATATATATATATATT
>NW_017096338.1:4669-22848 GCF_001412225.1 Nicrophorus vespilloides
AGAAGAAGCGCTGCCTTAGGAAGGAAATCTTCGTGCGACCAGATTAATTGGTAATATGCCAGGTGCGCATATTTGAGTAGCAGGTGAATTATGAAATTAAAAAAGAATAGTGGTCAATTGTTAAAATAGAAATTCTTTTCTAATAATGGCCGAGCGCATGATAAAACGCAGACAGAAACTTATAAAAAGCGCCTCGACGGAAAGCTCTGAGATTCAATTCGATTTGCCAGTGAAACGTAAGATTAAGAAACCGAAGGAACGATGGCTTCTCACCAGGAAAACGTGGAGGTACATGGCAGACGCTGGTCGAAAATTAATTCCAGATGGGACGCAAAACCGCCCTGAAGATATCCCTCAAATCGAGTCCTACTTCCAGGAGGTATGTAAGAAAGAGCCGAGATTTCTTCTCTGGCGTAAAAACTCGTACCCGGGAGCACTGGGATTCCGGAAGAAACGGAAAGATCGGCGAAAAGGCGGAAGCTGCCGCAAAGCATGCTCCGCGGACGAAGTCGACGATATCAAACCGCAGAGGCCCAAAGACTTACCACTGTATGCGTCAACGTCAGGAGGCCGCTTCGACATACAGAAAATGAAATATGACTTTCTAAATTCACCTGTTACTCCATCTACTCCAAGAACCAAGTCTGCTTTTAACACACCCACGCACGAGGACGACGATGAATCGATGCTGGTAAATATGCTAGAAACTTACCTGAAAATATCCGAAGGAGAATCGGTGAAGAATTTCGACTATCAAATGCTAATTGACAAATTGCAACAACACTTAGTTGCAACGCACATTCCTGTTCAAACCGAAACTAAATTATCTCCGAAACGCGAAAATGTCCACTTCGAAGGGGATCATCTGCAAAAATCCCTCACCGAAACGTTGAATAGATATTTCAGTCAAAACGTGAGCAGGGATAGGATCATATCAGACTTACTTACGAATAGAAAAGCCCTGCAAAAACTCTATTTTGACTTAAGGCAGACGAGGGGTTTTAAGGGTAGACGCGATTACAGCTATACGCCACCCAATTATCTGTGGGACCAATCGATGCTGAGGAGCACAAAGAATAAGCAAGATATTAGCGATTACAGGAAATCCGTTCCTCCGCCGTTAATCGAAATACAGGGTGAAAGTGTCGAGCCCGTCTATGTAGACGGCGGCATTCAGACAGATCAAATCCCCGACGAAGATTTGTGTAAAATCGAAGAGGAATACAAGAAGTTGTTGGCGGAAAGGGAGGAAGAGGAGCGTGATTCCCGGCCCTCAGGGTCCAGGCGGAAGAGCAGTGTCGACCATGACGATGTATCGCAATCAGTGAGTGATACAATAAAGCGGTATTTGCGGATGGCTCGGAAGAAAAGTGCGGATTCGGATAAAGTTGATCGGTTCAAGCGTGTAAACTACGACCGGAATTTGCGTAATATCAAAGCGAAAGGCGAAATCACGAAACCGGGCGACGACGACGGACTAAACAAGGGCTGCCAAACGAACGACGAATGGATTTTAACGTATCGCGATTTAAAGTTCGAGAGTGCTCTTGATTCTTCATCTAGCACCGCTTATTATAATAACCCATCGGAGGAGGCTATCCACCCGAACTCCCCGACCACCAAATCCCATTCATTTCTCTCGCACCTCTTAAACAAACATTCTCATGATAAATCTTCAGCAGGATTGGCCATGCAAAAGTCCAAGTCCTCTTCCAGCGTTGTCCACCATGGAAGTCGGCTCATGGCCAAGACAATCTTCAAACGCTCGAAGAGTCAATCACGGACTGCCCAGCAGCCCTCCACTTGGACTCCAAAGGTAACTTCTACTTATGCTTCTTCTTCTACTTATTATTCTTAATCCATGCTTCTGTTTTGCTTTTAGAAAATGTAAATAGTTTTTTTTTTTGCTCGAAGGTCGTAAATAAAATGAAATTAATGAGAAAAATATATTTTTAAAAGAAATTTATTTTGTAATAGAGTATTTGTTTATATGGTGAATTCTATTTTTGCGTGCTATAGTCTTTTAAATACACGCCTCAGACCGTTCGGTATTTAATTCAAATGCCGAAATTATACGTATCTTTCTCTCAAATAAAACCAACAATTCCTACAAACTAAATTATCCTTAATACATAATCGTTTTTACTACACCGAAACACCACTAAGTTACAAACTTAATGATGTTTAATGCAGCTGAGACGATGAGTTGAGAATTATTCGAGTTCCGATTTAAAATATATTGTATTAAACGGAACACGCGCGTGTTTACAAGTGAAAATACTATACATAACTTTAAAATTTAACTATTAAACATAAACCTACACTGTTTATTTTAATCGCTTTAAATATTTATGTAAATTTCTACATAGCTTTACATTTTCTATTACGCCAACCTCTAGCAAAGCTGAAATAATTCCAGCACAAAGATACAGAGAGCTCATCTCGGATAGAAGCAGAAGCAGCAGCAGCTACAATTCACAATTAACACACACAGGCGTTCATTAATCTAAATTTATCGAATATTTGCTGGATATTTGTTTTAATATCGCTTCGCTCTTTTTTTTTGCTTCTGTAACTATCATTAATCTCTCTGGTGTCATAACAGATGGCGTCTGTGTATTTATTTTCTTGATTTAGAAAATAGCGCTTTTAAAAATCTATTTGTTAAAAAAATCTTATATGTTAATTTTTTTTCATTTTATTTAAAAAAAAAATTATTTACTTTATTTTGAGAAAAAATATTTGAAAAGTGCAATAAGGATTGAGAGATTCAAAAACTAGTAATTAAGATTATAACGTAATTGGAAGTTGAAATGTACAAGTTTAAATGGGGCTGATGAAGTTCGATTAGTTATTAGCAAGGATAGTAAGGGCGAAATGTACTAAAAGTTAATGAGGTCAATATTTCTAAATGGAAAGCCCAATTCCAGGCTAATCTTCAGTTGCAGTCCAAATTCCGGGTGTTTAGTAATAAACATAAAAAGCGATGGACACGTATTATTACTATAATACTAATAGACGAGAGCTCTTCCATCGTCGAAGGCTTTACACAATGCTTACATACATGTCTTAATAATTCTGTTAATAATCCTTCAGTTAATGGGAAAGCAGTAAAAGCGTACGTAAAATTTCATTTGTACTTCATTAATACAATTTCGTTGTGTTTCAAGTGATAATAATAGTTATTAATCGGATTTAACGGAAGACAGCGATGATTTGAAAATGGCTGCTCGTTCGCACAACAATACGATTTTTCGTTTGTTTTCTTAAGCGATGCGGCGAAAATTATGATTGCAATGCGCACCGAAAATAAGAAAAGAAAATGAAAAACCCGAAGATAAGTAAAATAAAATTTACAACGTTTTAAATTCGAACAAAAATTTCACAAGATTCTAATTCCGTACTCTACTCACTATAAAAAGAACGAAACAAAATAAACAAATATGGTTTATTTTCGGATATCTCTGTGAAAGATTTGAAGAAGACGATGGAAGAGTCTCTCCAAACTCTTCTCCTGTTCTTTTTATTTTTCTCTCTCTCTCTCCACGTTCTTTGCCAAAGAACAAACGTTAATCGCATCAGGAAGATTAGCGCGCTTTTGCTTCCAGTCTCGTCCGTCTTTTTTTTTTTTTTGTTAAGTCTTTGGACAAGCTGCACTCCAATTGGATTACGTTGTTGCATAGTTACGCAATTTTCGCGGTAATACGATCCGAAATACTTCGGGTCAGGGAATGAGATTAGTGGAGAGAGCATTTCCAGTTTTTTGCTTCCACGTAGATTTTCATAGGTGGTGAATATTTCACAACGATTTATTTTCGATGTGAAAAGAAAACGGGAAAAATTAATGCTGACAACACTGGCACGAGCTATTTTTACCGACTATTTAGTGTTTCCAGCTGCCGCAATTGTTTCTCATAATTATTATTATTATATAGAAATAAGTCAATGTAAATATACAGCCATGCGACGATTTACACTTTTAGCTTTAGAAACAAGACCCACTTTTGTGAAATAACGTTTGACGTAGTTAGTAGGAGCAGCAGCGCTAACGAAACGTGCATGTTTCAAGCGAAGAAAATAACTTGCATACACAATTTATTATTATTGAATGGGAACATTTAATTTGCTGATGTGTACGTTTTTTTTTTATTCATTGCAAATAATGGAATTGTTCATGCGCGACGAAAATAACGTTGGAAATTCAATCAATACTTTCTTATTGCGTAAACAAACGTGATGCATATTGGGGGTGGGTTTTGGGGGCTTAGTTTGTATTCTAGGAAATGAGTTGGAGAACTTGGATGGAATTACGTTATTGGCAGTACGGATGCAGAAGTTTCTTAAGGAAGTAGAAAAAAGAATTCACAAATCAATACATGTTTACGAAGTCGCTTGACAACTAATTATTATTTCTGTGATCATAACGGCCTGCATAACAAAGTCTTCAGAGATGATTAAAATGATCAGGTATTACAAAGCGTATAGATTCTCGTCTTTTGAAATAGTGTAGGACGTCGCGATAAAAGCGACCTTCAATTATTTGAAAATAACTAGACATTTGTAGACTGCTCCGTTTTACCTTGTCGCATATTTTTACGAAACAACAGTTTTATAAATAATCCTCCTAAAAGCTTACAGCAATGCTGCTTTTACAGTAAAAAAAATATAGCGTGTTTTATTGTTACACATCCTTATTGAGGGTTCGGCGTACACAAAATCGCTGGTATTTCCTATTTTTTTTTTGCTCGGACCATTAGATTCTCGGGTGCACAAAGTAGGATTATTCTGGAATCTCCCCGTAGGCCGGATGAAATTTCCAACGAAAGCCCGGACTTCGGGGGCGGCATTGAATCGAAAAAGAAAAAAACTCAATATTTGCTCTCGGTCGAGGATCAAGTTGGTGGACGTCGGTCCAGGACTTTAAAAGCATTTGTTATTTCCAATATGTCGTATACATCAATATTTTAGTTTCCATTTATATATTTATGATCTATATTTTTACTACTTGTACATTTTTTTTTCTATTACATAAAGTAAGATGAACTAATTTAAATATATTAATTATTTCGTATAAGAAATATGAAAGATGAAAAAGTTTTTTATTAAACTGGGGACTGCAGAAATTTTAATATAAAATTCCAATTGTAACTTTTCCAAAAACTCATTTAAATATAGAGACGAAATGTCACGTGGCATTGACAAACCGTGCATTGGAAATGTTCATTAAAACTGAGATTGCTTTAGCAAATATTCTTTCGATCTAGTTCATGCATTAAATCGCAATTTTTCATCGTTTTATATAAATAAAGTAAATTTAATTCGTTTCTTTGGCTTCGGCACAAAATAATGAGCGCCAAATCGGTTTGCATACGCGACATTTGTTGATGAATATGCGTGAGTCCTGAAAATCTGCACAATTGCATTACACGCCTCAATGTCCTCGACACCTTCTGTTCACTCCATTCGATTCTGATTCTGATTCAGAGGAGGAGGAGTAGTAGTGTACAACACGATTGTCTGGGATTCATCCATCTGAGAGGACGCAACGCAATTTGTTCCAGCTATTGGCGCTTTCCAATGCTGAACGTGTCGAGAAAATGAAAACATATTTACTGTAATGCAATTGAGAATTCTGTTTTTATTCTTTTCTCTCTTCCAAGCACATTCAAGAATCGTCGAGAAAAGTTCAAAAATCTCGCACGCACTAGACAACTCGTTATTTTTAGGAATATCTATATTCAACATTATTTTTTTTATTAGTGGTCGACAGATAGGAAAAAAAATTGTGAATCATAAAATATTTTCTTACTAACTGTATGAATCATTACGCTATGTCAGATAATAAAACAAGTCGACAAGTGGTTGTCTGTATTCTTTAACGTTCTGATTGATGATGTCTACTTCCATCAAAATTATGAATTTGTGCACGTTATTTATTTTAAAAGTATAATAATATCTTGCAATCACGTCGTAGATGGTTTTTATATATATAGCAAAGGTTAGAAATGAAATAAAGTCGATCGTGGTAAAATTCTATTTTTATAAAGTTTTATATCGATTTTGAATCTACAATTGTTTCATGATGTCTTCATGTTTCTTTGGCAAACCTTAAAGTATACATTTCATGTTGTAATTTCTGTCAAAAAACCATTAATTCTTCAAGAAATATTTTACAACTTTCTCATGATTTTGCTTCCAATTAAGTCAATACAATTTTGTGAGATTACTAATATTTATTAATAATAATTCGATGAAATTAAATGAATTTAGATTATCAGTGAAATGTGAGGGAATTTTTATAATACACTATACAAAATTTTACTTACTTGTTTATATTTGCACATGTTTGTTTAGGAAACAATCGTAATGTGGAATGCAGCAACGCTCTTGTCGCCATTGCAAGTTTTCCTTTGATCATCACCACTTTGTCTTTCAGAATAAAAAAATGGGAACATGTTTTGTAATGTTTATTTAGTGTGTTTATTGACGCGCGTTGAAAATGTGGTAGTCATTGCTAATAAAAGTACTTGCTTTCCTTACATGTGGTGTACCTCGCATAGTGCGGGTAATCTGACTAATCGAGGAATGTATACTGTTAAAATATATCAATACTAAATTAATTATTAGCTAATATAAGTTTATCTTTACTAGCTTCTCTGGTCTATGTTAGATAAAGCAGTTTATGAATAATTAATTTAGTGTGAAATATTAGGGTCTAAGATCCGAGATAGTCATCACCTTTTGTGGATCAGTATTATGCATAGAATGCAAATGAAGCTATCCACGAGGACAGAAATTATCCGTCTTCATTATGTAAAGTAGATCTCTCGAGACATTACCAAATATACTATTGAGAATAAATTAAATTATTGAAAAAATAACATAATAGTAAAACTTTCATAATAGTAATAATAATGTTTGTAATTGTAATAAAAAAAAAACATCATTTTTGATAATTGCAGGGTTCTTGTATATGGACTAGCGTTACTGGAAAGCAAGTTATCCTTGCAGACACGACGCTGCAACACCTCAGCGACGTCGAGAGGAAAATCCTTCAGAAAGTTGCTTTGGATAAATTGCAAGCTCTAAATCTTGGTGTCACCGTTAAAGTACCTTCTGGTAAGTCTGCTAATTTTATATAAAAAATAACGAACTAAAGTTTTCTATACCATTATAGTTGTTTTGTTTAATAATGAATGTAATTTGTTTTAGATAATGTGGTTGTTGTACCGAAGAAACGGAGACCTTATTTATTGAAGAGGAAAGCGCTCACAACTGGTATTTTCGACACGAGTCGAAAGGATGCAGACAAAGATAAAGGTCAGTTGGCGAATATAAGATTATCTGTGTTTTTTATAATGCGTCTTCAATTCTGATCTGATGTCATTAAGAGGCGCTTTCATCATCGATAGAAAGCCGGAATCTTGTGTAACAAGAAGCGTTGCTTTCCATCTATGATGATGTTTTCCTCGCGCTCTTCCCATTTCCAAATAAGATCAGGACTATTTGCGTTCCCGAAAAACTCCTTAATCTGGAGTTCGTTAGCATCGATCGACCTTTAAATAAATCGCCTGCGCTTCGGTGAATTTAAAAATAATTCGTCAAGTCGACGTAGACAACAATATTAATCAAATTGAAAATTGAAATTGTGAAATGAACGTGTGAAATATGAATCAACAACCGGGGCTTATTGTTATCAACATAACTTTTTAAATGTAAATACGAGCTTTAGATGTGTTTACAGCCAAACCAAATAAACCTGGTAAGCCTGCGAAAATATTTTAATTAAAAATTCTAATTAGTAAACATGGCGCGGTTTAGAAAAAATGAGTAAAAAAATTGGTATTTTCTGCGCGATCTTCTTGTAAATCGTGCCTCGTGACGTGTGTGTGTAGTAACAAGCAATCGCATACCGTAAATACACCGGGTTCGATTATTTTCGAACATCAATCCCGTTCGAAAGAATAAATAAATCCGAAGTGTATATATGCATGCAATATCAAACTGTATGGATAGTAGTAGAGTAGGTAGCAGTAGCATCCACCCAGTATTCTCAATGCTCGTTGCGAATGAATGCGGAGCGACACTTATTTTGGAAGCCGGGTTATTTTTCTCTCAGGCAACAAAAAAAAAAATGAAAAAGGAAAACAGATATAGGTGTTTGTATATGTATATATATATTTATACACAAAATACGGATTCCCAGCATTCCCGTGGTCATATGATTGTACAGAAATACGTGCGGCCGGATCGAAAACCGAGGGATGGGTTTTTGGATGCTGATAACCTGCCTCAACAATAATAAAGTCCGTATTGTATCGAGTATTGTAGAAATGCACGCATCCTTTTCGATTACAGATTCGCATTCCTTTTCATAAAAAAAAATGCGAACGACGTTGGGATTCCTGCACGGAGGAATCTTGGCCTGTTTACTTCACTATTTTTGAAAATCTCAAAGCCCACTTGCTCGATTAAATTTAATTCGGATACCTTTTATTCAACACATTGCGTATATTTTTAACGCACGCACACACATTTTGCAGCTAAATATAAAAAAATACAATATATTTTATTTTTAACACGCCCAAACTGTAAGAGAGAAAGCCAGAAGAATTCGCGCGCGCGAACGTTCGAAGCCATTGTCCGTCAGCCAAAAAATTTAAAAGAAAAAAAAAGAGAGTAAAATTAACCTTTCTGCCTTTTTACCTCGCACCATTGATTCCCGCCCGTCTCGCCGAATGCTGCATTATCTATTACCCTTCAAACACTTACTCGTAGCTACAAGAAACAGTCTTACACGCACAAACACATTTTGCAGTAAATATAGACACTGCGAAAAACATACAAGGTTGCACAGCACCATTTAATTGCGTAAATATTTTTATTAATTTTTGAGAAGCACACATTAATCTTTGGACCAAAGCTTGTTTATCTGAAGCGTAATTTTCTCGAATTTACCTTTTCCATCTTATTTTACCTATCATTTTCTTTAAGAAATAACTAATAATCTAATTGTTCTTTGGCTTACATATAAAATACATAAAGAACAATTTTCAATTTATTTTTTTAACAAATTTTAGTTTTATTCATTGAAGGTTTTGCTTTCAACTGACCTTTGATATCAAGGTCATTCACTAACTATTGTTTCAGTATGAATTATTTTCAGTATTATAAGTTCTTAATGACTTATGATTTCCTTAAGTTTCATAATATTTCTCGAAACTCTTACATCAATAAAAATCTGTATAGTTAAGATCTTAGATTGCAAATAATATTTTAATATATTTATGTCAATTATTATTGCATTAAGATCAAACACTGGACTTTATATATAGATCAACACTGACTAGGACACACAATTGAATAGCTCAAAGTTTTCATAATATAATATGATCAACCTAACTAAACTTCTATTCAAATTTCGAGTTAGAAATTATAACGAAACATATTATGAACTGATTTTTTTTATTCACACTCTGTTCATTAATGCAAACATTGAATAAATTTAAGATCGCTGTTGACATTAGGTAGGTAATCTTTCCCAGTGGATAATTATCATTTTGATGATTTTGAACATTAATAATTACTTAAATCTATATACTAAATCTAGTGGTTTACAACTCTTCAACCTGTTTGTTGTTTCACTGTTGTCAAGTAGGCCAATAGCCAGAACATTAGTATGTGACTCTAGTCTATCTTGGTATCTACTACTAAATGTTGCTATTGTTACCTTGTAATAATAATATTTCTTAGGCATTTTGATTGGAATTGTCTTATTTACATTTTATATTTTTATTGAAACTAAGAAATATATAAGAAATAGAGTTGAATATTATTTGGATTTATACGAGCTACTAATAACATTAATATGTTATTCATTATAAAAATTATTTCAATATTGTACTCATTACTATGCAAATAAATCCTGTCATATTAAAAGCTTCGATCAAAAAGTTTTAGCGCTTTTACTAAACCCTTTTTGTTTATTTAATAATGCTTCACCCGTTCTCGTAACCTCGTTACAAAACTCTTATCGATCCACCGTAATACACACATTTTTTTTAAAGATACTCTGTTAAAAGCATTTCATATTAGATTACCTTCACTGTATAATTCCATTAAAACAATATAACCGGAGATGTTGCTGACCATTCGCCACTGCTTGGGCAAGTTGGAAACTTTATTTTATCAAAGTTCTCTCAAAGAAATTGAGACTGTAATGCTCTTAGTGTACGAGGATTTACGTGAAAACTCTACAATATAACGTTGTTAAATGTAATTGAAGTTTTTGTTATACTCTTAAGTTTCAGTTTAAAATCTTGCCTGTTATAATGAAAGCATTGAAATAATTATAATACTAATAATTGAATACAAAAAAATGGTTTAATAGTTTAATAAAATAATAAAATTTTGTATCGTTTTTAAATATCTGAAAAAAGTGAGATGATTCAGCACAGATATTTTATGACTATCACTGGCATATTTTCGGTGTCTCGTTTAATTCGAGTGCAGACGGCACTCACTATTGGTCATATTTTGAAGTGAATACATTCTTCTAGAACATATTGTATTGAACTTATTTATATTAACTATTTACTCAAAGAAATAAATGTAATAATCATTGAAATTTTACAATTTCTATTGGTATGAATTTTCGAAATTTATGAAAGTATTTTTATTACATTGAAAGTTTGATAATTAATTATTTTTAAATAATTAACAAGTTAATATTGTCTAAACGGATAGTCACGACAATCAATTGAAAATGTTCCAAGTGTACTCGTTCGTAAAAAGTAAAGGGTGGATGTAATTTGTATTAGTAACACGTTATGAGCAGGGCACGTGTTTCATTTGTAGGATGGCACGTGTAAATATGAATAGACTCTACAATAATATTATATAAATACCATTAAAATAGAGAAGCACATTGATAAATAAATGATAAATCGTTTACGCAGTAAAATATGGAATGTAGCAAATACCAATTTCATCTTAGGAAAATCTCGAGCGTGATTCATCGGTAAGTCTGATGATACGAGAGAAAACACAGTTTACGCGTTTATTCAGAATAAAAATAATCACAAGATTCGTCTCGTCTACGCACATTCAAATGTTACGAAATTTACTAGTTAGTTACTGAATTTCATTATTTGCTAATAGAAACAATTTGTTAATTAAGTTTGTTTCGCTTTGGATGTTTCAGAATTGTAGAAGTGTGCTAAATTCATTTACGAAGTTTTTTACACGTTCAAATAAAATGTAATAATGAATAGTTTCTCGTAAGAAATGAAATGATGATTGTTGTAATTTAAAGTTTGAAATTGTTGTAATTAAAAATTTGAGTTTTGAGAAGTTCAATATAAATAATTATCCGTTTTATTTTCATTGAATTGCTTTTTAGAAAACGAAATATAAGTTCAATATGATTAATATAATTTGTATATAGAGCGGTTTCAAACAGTGCGGAACTGATTAAAGAATTGATTAATTGAATGTTAATAGTTGGTTGATAATTGAGCATAACACAATATTAGATATTGGATACAAGTACACTAAAAATAGTAAAATTATGAGTAGTTGGCGCCAGGCACATGCCACATGTTGTTGTCATACGAGTTTGTTTATTGGACTTCTCTCCACTAATATACTTTGAACCGTTCACTTGTCTTTCAAGTTGTTTTTATGGAACTGTTAATTTTATACTAATACATAATTAATTTAAACATAATAATTTCGATAAGTTTATAAATTTATATGTTTGTTAATAATTCTGTTGTTCTTTTTCATAAGCTTAGGTGCTGGATCGGGATTGGTGTTCGGAATTCCGTTGTCGCAATGCATAGATAATGACAGGGTGAGGGCTGTCGGCAATGCCTGTTACGCGTCTGGCGATGAGCAAAGGCCTATGGCGAGGACGGGCAGCAGGGCCAGCTTCAGTTCTCTGATCGATTCAACGATTAGACAGGACGAGGTAATTTAAATCCGTGTTTTATATATATTTGTGTTTATTGTAATTCCACTTGGATTTGCCAACTGGAGTTTTCAGTTGTTTGTCAGTGAGTGGAGGAGCGTCGTTAAATACTCGAGACTCGCATCGCACGGTGCCAAGTAAGCCGTGCTGCTGACGTCAATCGCGAATGATGTAATAGATGATCCGTGACGTGCCTGACACACGTCCCTGATAAATCTCCACTCTTCTAACTTCTCTCATCTTTTGTAATATCCTCTCCAAAACATTTCAGGGTGTATACATTATATACATTTATATACAGATATATTTAATTTCACCTGAAAATAAACGATATATCAATTAGTTTTTTTGTGATTCACCAAAGTATACGAGACCGATGAAAAAAAAAGCAATTTAATTGCAAATTATCTTCATCCAATGTTTATTTAATGAAATTTTCTCCAGTTAATAAGTAATAAATTCTCTTCATAGCAACACCCCTAAAGTCGATTTCTTTCATTGAAATTAATGAGCTTTGCATCTTTTTGTTTAAAACATTTCTTTTCATTATACACATATTGAAAATAAGAGTTTTGTATTAATTAGCAAATGGTTCAATACAAAAAGTGCATTAATTTTCATTTATTTAGAAAGGTTCGTGCGACAGTTTATCGAGGGACAATAGGATTGCAGGCAGCGTGCCCGGTCTTCTCGATGCGATCCTGTGTTCTTCGAGCGGAGACATTACTGGGTCAACAAGCAACGAGGAGGAAAAGACTGTACCTCATATAATTACCGAGTGCATAAGACATCTGGAGATTTACGGCCTTTACACGCTTGGAATATTCCGAGTGAGCACGTCCAAGAAACGCGTGCGACAGGTAATTTTGCAAAAACTTCAATTTACTCGATACGACTTTCTGTCAATTCGTGTTTAATTTGCAGTTGCGCGAAGATTTCGATAGCGGAAAAGAATCTGTCCTAAATATCGACCAGTGCCCTCACGATGTTGCCACTCTCCTGAAGGAATATTTAAGAGATTTACCGGATCCCTTGCTCTGCAGAGATTTATACAGCGCATTTGTCCAAACACAAAGTGAGTGCTTGCTATATGTTTATTGCATCTTAAGGGCCATGCTGGACCAATTGCCCACATGTGACTCGCATAAAAGAAGGCAGTAATTTGTAGTTGGTTGAATTGGTTGAATTAAATTAATCTTGAATTTATATAGAGTTGTTGTAATATTGTAAATGTGTATTTTAGGAATAAGAAATCGTAGGTTGCAGCTGGAAGCTTTACAACATCTTGTTCAGTTGCTACCGTCAGTTAATCGAGACACCTTGCTGGCTTTATTGAATTTTTTGGCCAATGTCGCGAAACACTCGGCAGATCAAACGGACGCACTAGGTATTATATATAAATAGGCGACTTCTTGTTCGCACGTTCTTCTATATTAATTAAAACGATTACGTTGAAGGTGAGGTGCTGCTCGGTAACAAAATGAACTCGACGAATTTAGCTACGATCTTCGCACCGAACATCCTGCACGCCATCAAGCCGGGCTCGAAAGATCCCAGCGAGAGATCCGATGATCGCATCGATGTGATCAACGTGATCAGAACAATGATCGACAACTCGCACAACTTGTTCGCAATTTCTGCTGAGATGTTAGATGAAATTTACGTGCATATGATGGACACGAATCCCGACGAGCTGGACGTCTTGCTGAATAAGCGTGAGACGATCGGCTACGCCGACGAGTAAGTAGAGATTGTTTAGACGGAGGATGCAAGGAACAGAAATAACATAACATAACATCTCTTTCCTCTCCTTTTAGATCGCAAGACGAGATATCTGATGGATCGCTGCGGTCTCCCGGTTACACAACTGGATATTTAGAGGATGGTAAACACGGCGACGACGATCCCTATAAACCGAAGAAGACTTATTCCAGAGAAGAATGTTTACACGAAACTGCGGCTACCGGTGGTCCCAATGTTGCCATGAGAATTAGGTGAGTACATTTATTTATTGTGTGTTTGTGTGTGTATATAATAAATGGTATTCAATTATTTTAGGCACAAAGAACGTATTAAAGAGCGCAGTTTGAAGAAACGTCGAGACGAGTCCGCGAGTAGATTGAGGAAGGATGAAGACAGCGGTAGCAGCACGTCGAGTATTTCTCGATCGAGGGATGGAATCGCTTATGCGAAAACCCGGTCTTCCTCGTTGGAAAGTAGCTGCTCGTTGCCGGGTGATGATCACCGAGTGATGAAGTCTACGGATGAACAACAATCTGTGGATCGAAGAAAATCGACGCCTTACTTCCTTGATCAGAGCGGTATACTAACAGCCAGTTTGACAATACCAGTACAAACATCCTCATTAAACATAGACGAAGACATTCCTTACATTGAAGATTCTTATAATTATTCTGATGGCAAGCACCAGATGATAATAGGTATGGTGAAACCTACAGCTCCACCACGCAGGAGGCACAGGTCGACCAGTGGTAGCGATTCATCTGTTGCATCCGCGATACAACCGATCACTGGAAGTATTTCGTTCGTACAGCAGGGCTACGATTCGGCGATCGGATCATCGCTAACATACAGCAGTCCTCCACATAACACCGCACCATCATCTATTGCCAGTAGCATTGCTGATGCCTCAGGGATGTGCAGTTCACCACCGTCGTGGGCCTCAACGCCTCCGACCTCCCCCGACAGCCATAACACTTCCGTAAATTACATACCCGACGACATACAGCATCCAAAGTATTTGACGAAGAAAACGACGACGAAGGAGTCCCCAATGCTCCACAAAGTAACATACACCTCAACGTCGGAGATCCAAAGAGCGGGAAAACCTGCGGACATCAGAAGAGATATTCCGATGCGGAAGAAATCTGTCGAGATTCAGAAATGTTCGAGCAGTCCCGTTTTTACCGAGCAAAAGGAACGTTTCAATCCAAGTATTACCAGCATCGGTAACGCCGTTCTTCGCTCGAGGACGGCGGATTTCGAGAGGATAACTCAGACGTCGACTGAAACGAAGACGACGACGACCACAACCACAATATCGGAGAAGAAGAAATACAATAAACGACGATACACCGATTCCAGACACCAAACTCGGCATATACCAGACGCAGAGTCATTGGAATCTCAAACCAAGAAAGATATCAAAAGTTCTACGAACGTATCACAGACTGTCTACAAACGGAGAGAGTTGATTTCTAGTGTACCGACGGAATCACGCTGATTCCACTACTACCTATTATTATTATATATATTTACTTTATTTATTTACTTATTTATTCATTTGTATGTGTTCAGATAATTATGTATATTGACGTTTATCTAGTCTTCAGTTAAAAATGTATATTTAATGTTATTGTTATGTTTCGGAATAATTATAATAATAATAATAATTATTATTAAGTATATGTACAGCTATTATATTTATATATATAGATAAAAAAAACAAACTTATTTAATTTATTCACTACTCTATAAATATTTATTGTAAAAGATTTTATTTTAAATATGTTGACTAAATATATGTTGTTGGTTTCCTTTTTTCTAATATTATTTTCAATTCTTATTAAATTAATTGTGTATTATTTACTAAATGTCTAGACTACCTAGATATATACACCTATATACTTAACCTACAATCACGATATTAGGTCTTAATTGTGTTCCATCCGTTTTAGTTTAAGTCAAAATTTATAATTTTTTTTTAGCAATAATAACAGAATTTATTATTATATATGTTCGAAAAAAAAAGCCAGATTGCTTATTACAGAAAAAAATGTCTTTATACATAATACATTCACTCCTAACGTTAGCACGAAAGGACAAAGTTTGCTATTGGAACAAGAAGTTCGTGAAAAAGTAAAGAATGTAAAATGATGGCCATAGAAAGCATTCATATATTATTCATCTATCATTCCCTGGAGATGTGTACATCCACGAAAGTAAAGAAGTAACACGTGATCAAATTTTAACTTTCCCTGTGTTGTACGTGTAAAATAAAAAGTTCTAATTGAATCAATATCATTTAATTATATTATATTCATGGTTTTAAAAATAATTATGTGTAGTGAAAGGATGAAAAATAAATGATGTACAGAATAAATTACAATTATAATGAATAAATTTTATTGATTTATATAGTTTATAATTTATATAAAAATAACAATTTCAAAAAATTGCAATAACTTTTATTTACAAGCTAAACAATGCTATATTCATTTCTACAGTAGTCGTTCGCAATATGAAAATATATCTTTAGTAGATTGCAGACAGTTTGAATTTCCTTGCCCGTTCAAAAAAAAAAATGTATCTATATATATGTAATATGGTAATAACAAGAAAAAAATAATAAAATAAACTATAAATCGATAAAAACTCCATTCTTAGAATGGTTTTAACAAAGAAACATTCATGTTTTTCTATGTACATATAACTAAGTAAAATTACAATTACATAATAATAATCAGAGTATGGACGGAATGGGGGGGGGAATCCTTATCAAGTTTTGTGCATTGAATCGAGGGTAAAATATATTAATATGTAATTTAAATACGTAATTCATATAATGATCGTTTTTAAATATTGTATTGCGCTTATCACGTTTAAGTATTTCTTTTTTTGTTTGTTTGTTAAATAAATATCACACTTCAGTACTATGCGTTTGTATCCGAACCTTCTTCACACTGCCGTTTCGCGAGAATGTAGGAGATGATCCCGAGTATCCGGGATTCTGGATGCCGAGACCGTTGTTCGGTTTGGGCTTCTTCAGGCTGGACCGCAAAGGAGATCTAGTCACGGAGGATAAAGTGGATCCGTTCGAACCGATGGCCGTCGATGTAGTGTTCATCGACATCATGCTACCGTTCGTAGCTGATGAGTACGGTCTGCCACTCGCATCCGTCATCGAGATTCCACCAGGTCCTATTTGACAATTCAAAACAAACAAATCAAGCATTAATATCATCGGCGAGAGATGAAGAAATTTGCAAATACCAGGATTAGGTCGATCCCTGAAGCCGGGATTCCCGTACGTCGTGGCCTCTGTCGTCGCTGTGACTGTCGTTGGATCTCCTCCGTCGCGTCTTGCAAATATCATATCATACAACGACATAACGAATAGGATTGAATTTAATAGTATTAGCATAATCTGGAAACGAGCAACAATTTCTTATTAGGTTTTCTGAAATATTTCAGTCGGAGCACATTTATACACGAATCGCGGTAATCCATAACATAGTGTGTGTGTACATTATTATTGTTGATGTTTTTCTTTACAAAGCGCGTTTTCTGCAGAAAGAGCAGTTGGAATGGTACGTGCACTGAGATTTGATGGAAGTAATCCTTGTTTGTCACAGAGAAGAAATATCCTGAGAAATATTCAAAAGTCTATTATGTAAATGCAAAATATATATATTTAACTTAATATTATGAATTAATATTATTCTCGAATTTTCATGAATTAAAAAAAAATGTAATCTGCAAAAGTATCATATATTTAGTTCAACCATTCAGTTCAATTCCAAATGGAAATGGCGGAAATTAAAGCTGGAACTATTTCATTAATCACTGATTCAAATCGTAAATGGACACTGAAATAATGGGTTCATTGATAATGTGGAATTAGCCAATTTAAGACCCTACGTTTTCCATTGATTTCTATCTACTTAATCAACAAGAATTAATATAATTTTATCTATTATAACATTGAAATGTGTACGTAATTTAATAAGTAAAATCTTGAATCAAATGTGAAATTATAAATGAATAAAAATTGTACGTGTTACGTTCTAGTATTAACGTTCTTAGATTGTTTGGGTTTAAGTATAAGTTTAATAAAGTTGTACGAACTTGTATATAAAATGCTGGTCCCCTAGTTATCTGGAAGCCATTGTTATCTCTTTCGTCCGCCTGGAGAGCAAACAATCCTGCAGCCGCTATCGCCAGCAACGCTATAACAATATACATATAGAAATTTAGTTATTCGAAACTACGCGATAAAGTGACGACTAAAGTTAACTAGTTTCGATGCGTATTCGTCATATTAATATTAATAATAATGTTATTATAGCAACGAGCGCACGTACTAATTGGACGAGACTGTCGTTATCGCACAACGATGAGTAATTGAGTAATCCTGTTCGAAAGCAATACAACTAATGGAATTTGTACAATCGCCGATTGAAGTTTT
>NW_017096338.1:22869-44338 GCF_001412225.1 Nicrophorus vespilloides
TTTTTCATTTCCTCCAATGTCCGGCACATCACCGGGGTTTCACTTTTCATTTCCGCTTGGACGTCAATAATCTTTCACGTCGATTCATCACATTACACAAAAAAAGAACGAAAAACAACTCACTTGCAAGCAATCCCATCGCTAGTTTCATGATCACCACGACGCTGTACTTCATAAGAACCTTTTCCTTCGAACTCAACATCGCTAACTGGAGAATGCTGAGGAAACAAAAGACTCCGAGGATGGCCACACCGGAGGCGGCCACGATCCCAGCCACCCATACTGCGACTAAAATTAAAATTAAGATTACCACCAAAGACAATGCGAATAAAACAATAATGACGGAGCAGTGTGAATCTTCAAAAAAATAAGAGACATAATTACAATAATAATAATAAGACAGAGAGAGAGAGAAGTTAACAAAAGCTTGCAAGAGTAGAAAGTTTATTTTAAGCAAATGATGTGCAAATCTGAGACAATGAGAGAACAAAACGAAAAGAAATCATCCCATCTCATTGGAATTAATTACATTTTGATCGTACCGGTATTCGGTTGACTTTCCACGCAATTTTCTTTTCGCCTTACGCAATAAATCTCGTTTCAATTCCGCAAGAGAAGAGAGAAAGAAAGAGATTAAATGGAGGGATGTGCTTACTTGAAGGTCGGAATCTGGAGTCGTCCTTTCCGCAGCGCTCCCTGTGGTACAGCAGCAATTTGCAGGTTTTCCACGGGCCGAAATAACCTTTTTCGTCTCCTGGAATCCCTGCGGGAAAAAACAGACTAGATTATAATGCGTTCACACGCTAATGTAGGAACAAACAGAGAGAGAGAGAGAGACGCCGCAAAACTAGTATGATAATTAAATTTACGTTGCAGCACACAGTTCTTTTGCACTTGTCTCGGAATTTTCCTGCCTTTTCGTTGCTGCTGGAATGTCAACGGAATGAATAAATGTCTGAAATTCTTTCATGCATTTACATTTTCACTTAAAATTTCACACTATCCGTTGACGTCAACGGCGAATCCAGAGAATGCATAATTTGTACGGTGGTTGCTACAGAATATTCCAATTTTATTGATTTTGTGCTTCTGCTTTTCTGCTCTTTTTTTCCATCTCTAGTAGCTTTATCAAGAAGCGGCTGCGGTCATCATATCATATCTAATATAATTGGATCTGGCATCAACAATCTTCCATCCTCTTGGGATTTGTCTACGCTCCACTACGCCCTTGATCAATAATAATAATAATAAGGTTAGCCTTTCTGCTATTTTTACGTTAATAAAATAAATTTCATGGAAATACAACTTATTATAAAAAAATGCTATTTCTTTATAAATGTTTATTGATCCTAATTTCAAGTCTTATTGATCATTTGAATAATAGTAACGCACAAGAACTAATTAAGAGTATTTTTGCCTCGCTTATGACAAATTGATTCACTTAAAGAAAGAAATTATTTTGGACTATACAAATTAACTTAAAAACAATAAAAATTTTCAAACCGGTAGTAAATATTGTAAAAAAAAAGTGTGTGACATATTCAAATGCAAATCTTGAAATGCAAAGCATCCATTCATACGGTGAAACGCTTTCAGTAACATGATTTCAATACAATTGCAATTTTTCATTTTGACCGAAGTGTCTTGCATCATTTATTGCGACATATTCCGATCGGGCAATTTGCATAAGTTCAAGAACCTAGAGTACCTTAAACATTGCGAAACACCGTCGTCGAAGGCGTGCAGTGTACCGAAGTGAATGACCTTTTTACCTATACAACTAACAACAATTCACTCCTCCTCTCGTAAGATACAGATAATTAAATGTTTCGGATTCCATGAGAATTGACGCCAAAAAAAATTCCCGCCATGGGCCGTGTGTGTGCGTCCCATGCCGTTGCATAACGTAACACGGATACGGTTGTGATCTGTTACGGTTTTTACGTCTGTTAATTTTCCTTTAGTCTGGGGCATTAGTGATGCATTTATTTTCAAGAAGGAGGAAAAAAACGCACAGCGCTTTATAACGTAACGTTAAATAAATTAGAAATGCTCGTGCATTTCATATTTAACATTTATATATGTATTAGATTATTAAAAAAAAGCAATAAGTGGTAAAACCTCTTGGATTTTTTTGCTTTGATTGAATAATAAGTGAGTCAGAAAGAATCAGAAAATGTCTAGGAATGTAATTTCTTAGGAAAAAATAAGTAAAGACACTTTTTCAGCGAAATATATTCTGTAAAAATACTTTATGAAAGCTTTTCTATTCCATTAATTCTCAATGTTTATGTTGATACGACTATACATGGAATTATGCAGGAATGTTTAATTTTGGGTTTTTCTATTTTGTCCAGTCTGTTAACCTCGTCTAGTTTACTAATCTATAAGTCTTTTTTTTAAGTCATTAAGCAATTAGATGAATGCATTTTACTGGGAAGGAATAACTTGAATATATTTTGGTTCCAAATCTTTAGTAATCGTTACTAATTAAATTGAGAATTATATTAGAATATAATACAATTGGAAAGATTTCAGGATTTTCAACAATTTGTAATAGTATAAGTTGTAAATATTGATCTACCTTTTAAATACTTCTCCATTAACATTCATGCTTCATATACATTATAAACAATATTATTTATGTTAGTAGATATAATATATTTACGTAACGTAATAACGGTCAAAAAAGTCACGACGCACAATAAGAGTGAACAAAGTCAACGAAGTATGTTTATGATAATATCCTTTCTCATTAATTCACGGTGAACTACTCAATAATCTTTTGATTGGATATTAGTGAAAGGCAAAGCGCGAGTGTAACACATTTATTTTTTTTTCGAGAAACCAGATATGCATGTATGCATTGCATTTGCCCTCACTCTTTCCTTTATGGAGTTCATTCATTCATTCATTGATTCATTTCTGATATCAGAATTCAGGTTGAAAGAATCGGGCAGCAGGAAACAATGCTAATATTCCTTTTTTGTTGCTTCAATTAATCGATTTGCAAAACACAGTATATTTCATAAATTATTTATGGAATAATAATACAACCTGATCGTCATCGTTTAAAAGGAAACAAACAATGCGCAATTTATTTCATATTAAAAATATGATTGTCTCTTTTATAATTTACTACGCAGTTATTTTTATAGGTGAAACATTTCTATAATTATGGTTTTAAACATATTCAATTTATTTGGTTTTATGTTTTTTAATTTTAGTTATTGAAATTATAGAAAAGTCAAATAATCTTCTGTTTAAATAAAGTTGAAGTATTGTTAAAAGTTAAAGAAAGTTAAGTTTATGAAAAGAAATCCCTAGAACATGGTTTATGTGATGGGAACAGACAATGGTTTCTAATGAACCGCTCCGAGAAATCCCTAATTCCATGGAGTAGTTAGTAGAATCGAAACTCGTAAGATTTATCAAACATTATTGATCAAATACTTCATCATTAAATCCTGCTTCAAATATGTTTTCTGAAGTTGTATAATATTGGAGTTCTGTTGCCTATGGAATGCAATAACCTTAATTACTTAAAGAAAACATTTCTTAAGTCAAATAACAAAATTTTCATAAAGATTATGAAAAATAAATCGATACCAGAACAGTACAATAAACTTCCATAATATTATCCTACAAGTTCGTTCGTTCATGCAGATTAACATTGCCTAAATATATAAGAATTGTTAAAAACAATTAACTTGTGCAAATATAGTCTGAAAGGAAACGTTTCAAAATATCAAAATCAAACATCCACGAGCATTTTGATATATGATTTTGGCTCAATTTACAATGATTACAATATAAGTCCTTACATTTACTACAACCAACAAAAATAGTTGGAGTTTGTCTCAGTTGTATGCAGATCAGACCTTCGGATTTCTACATCTTCTGGTTTTCACAAATAGTCATTAACTGCTACAAACATTTGGTGAAAAATTAGCAATATTTCAACGTAGATTGTTGAGATTTCGATAGGTTTCGGTGAAAACGTTATTTAATTAAAATATATATAATTAACGTTATACGATTCGTGAAATGAAATTAAAATTATTATATTTACTGCATATTATGTTTAGTATGCGACCGTTGAGCATACATTTCGGAAATACCAGATTCTCGAGATGTTCAGCTACGCATAAATTTGAAGTACAAGGGCAAACAACAAATGAGTATGCCGCAATTACGGTTAACGTTTCCAAGCTGTATAAACGTTGTGGAATGTTTCACCTTATAATTAATTTATCTACAATAGTTTTAGAAGATAAGTAACTTTGAAAACTATAGTTTAATCCATACAAAAGTTAGTTAAATAACACCCAGGGGATGATTTAGGCAAGATCTTTATGAGCTGCAGCCCAAAACCCGTGTTATCTCAGGTGTCCCAAACAGTGTTAACCCAGCGATCCATCTCTGGATTATCGATCGTGTTATTTGAGCAAAGGTTGAATCAACGCTAAAAGTATTTAATATTTAAAGCAGCTAATGGCTACAGCGCTACATAGATTTTGTTGTTTTCCATTTAATGATTTTTTTTGTTTTCCAATTTGAGACCCATTTTATCCCATAGATTATTTAATATATATTTTTTTTTGTTTCATTTACAAAACGTACAAACAGTCTCTGAACATACGCATTAAGACCATTCCAGTCTGCACAGTCACGTTCCTGAACTTATCACTGTCAGATGCACATACTGCATTTACGTGTTCACAAAAAAAGTAATAATAATAATAGTAACATATGTTCCGAACGTTATTCATTCGAATATAAATGCGTTTGTTATAATTCATTACATATTGCAAATCGCATTGTACATAACAAACAATGCCATTGTGTTGCTTGCAAAAACAGATTGTTAACTACGGCATGAATAATTACTCGCAGTTTCAGATTAAATATAAGTGTGATTTCGAATGCGAATGTGTGATTCTCGTTTTAAATTTATGTCTAAAACTGAAATAAATTCATCATATTATTCGACGGAAATAGATGTATCTTTATTTCCGTACATCACATGCATTTCAGTTATTATTTATGTGGTGGAATGTTTCAAATTGAATTAATCGATATTTGGCCAATCCCAATTCTATTATTAGTTCACCCACGTGACGTTCCCCACCTTTTACCTACGTAAATGTCCATCGCATAACAGAAATCGTTCATAATAATCCTATCAGCAAGTATAATTTGCAATTTACATCCCTAATAATAGCAGATTACATTACAAACAATTGTTTAAAACAATTATAGATAATTTAGGAATCGTATTGTAACAGTTATAGTATTGCAACAAGAACAAAAACACAATAAAGATTGTATTTTGGTACAAGTATGCGATGTAAGGACTTAGGCATTTGCTGTTTGGTTGCCTTCAATCATTAATTTACTTAATTATATAGAGTTGAGACGAAAGAAAGCTTAAACACGTCAAAGATCATTAGTGCAGGGGTTTTCAATTCCCTGGTCCACATTGGAGGAAGACGTGCTGTTAAAATCAAATTATTTGTATTTATATATAATTTAATTAATTTAAAAAAAGTATATTCTAATCATAAAAGTGTACATTTATTGATAAACGTGCTTTATTATAAGCTTTAAATCTCTTGACTGTCGATTCCAGGCAAATAATAATTTCATTTCCTTTTCAAGCCCTTGGGACATTTTTCGCATCGACGGGTTTCATTTTAAAGCTATTGTCTTCGACGGTCGCATTTTCCATCATCCTTTTTTTTAATTAAATTTCGCGTAGATGGTCTCGTTGCTTCATAATAAGACAGACGCACAATTTATGATTGAAACATCTAAATTGCTCGAGGAAATTGAATCTCTTGGATCGTCGCAGTAAACACGTTCTTATTTCATTAACGTAACTGCATTGATATGACGACGCTCTAGATTGCGTTAATAATCCATTGTCGTAATGCAGACGATCAAATGTGTGTTTGAATGAATGAAAATGTATCACAAAGTCAATCGAATTTCGTCACATCTATTAGTTTTGTAATTGTAATAGCTGTGATTATTCAAGGTGTTATTAGTTTTTTTTTAGATGAAGTGGGCAATTTCTGATGGAAATTGTAATTGCGTGGAAACGATTACGAACGATGGATCGATTTTCTAATTTGCTGCTAGAGTATACAAGTTTTACTATTCAGCAAAGGTAATTATATTAATTGACCAATAACGTTGAACAAGCAAAATAATTAGAAATGGAAAAATAGAAAATATGATATTGATAGCATGTCCGAAATTGATCAAATACAGCATAGTGCGGTTTCGCTAATATCCCGGACTGTTTGAAACAGAAGTAATCTCAATTCATTAAATAATTACCAAATTTCGAACATATTAGTATTGCTCAAAATTTAGGTCAATAACTCATTGAATTAATGAAGATTTTTTAATAATAATATATTTATTATATGTAATTACACCTTACATATTTGTATTTGTTCGGTAATTTTCCTTTCAATTAATAATTGCATCACGTCATTCAGATGACTGTACTGTATGAATTTATATGCGATAAGAATTAGTATTCTAGCAGAACGTCTGCGATCTAGTAGTAGAAAGCCATTCTATTTGAAAAAAAAAATGAAACATGTGATTGCCCATTGTTTTTGAATTGCAGTAAGAAATACCGCATTCGCGATGATTCACATGATTTAAAAATAACTACATTGTAGGAGGAAGAATACGGGCTATTAGTTTGAAATAAATAATACAATAGTAAACTATAATTATTAATTGCATTAGGCAACTCATATATTCATGGACAAGTTATATGAATTTACTTTTATTTCTTTAATTATTACACATTTCTACGTATATTTTTCAATTAATATTTGCTAAAAATTTAGTAAAAATTGCTTGGTAAATCAATATTAGTTATTTTATATTCAAATATAAGGTAAAACTAATAAATTACACTATTCAAAATACAAACAGAGAACAAAATCAAACTAATAAACAAATTAAAAAAAAATGTTGTGAAGTTTTTCTGTTATGTAAGAGAATGCTACTTACTTACGTGTCAAGTATCTTGCAAAGAACGTGTATTTAGTATTTTGTAAAATGTTTACTTGTTGCGTCAAATACGTAATATATTTTCTATTCAAAGTTGAAAAAAATGCTCGAAAAAGCAGTGTTTTCACATTTCATTGATTTTCTCGAAAACTATAATAGATAGAATGAATCGAAAAGATGCATATGAAAGTTGAATGTTTGGGGAATGTAGCAAGTATTCATATATTACTGTGGTTTTATGGGTATGGCTGTAATTAGCGTTCAAATTTTACAAAACGCTCAAAAAAGCAGTGTTTTCACATTTCATCGATTTTCTCGAAAACTATAATAGATAGAATGAATCCAAAAAATGCATATGAAAGATGAATGTTTGGGGAATGTAGCAAGTATTGATATATTACTATGGTTTTTATCCTTCTGGCTGTAATTCGTGTCCAAAGTTGAAAAAATGAAAATAAAAGCAGTGTTTTCACAAATCATTGATTTTTTCGAAAACTATAATAGATAAAATGAATCCAAAAGATGCATATGAAAGCTGAATGTTTGGGGAATCTAGCAAGTATTGATATATTACTATGGGTTTATCCTTATGGCTGTAATTCGCGTTCAAAATTGAAAAAAAACGCTCGAAAAAGCTGTGTTTTCACATTTCATAACTTTGGAAGATGTTGCTCAAAAACACACGCATTTTTTTCAGTTTCAATTAACTAAATTAAACGAAGGATTATTGATCAGTATCATTGGTGTTTGAAATAAAAGATTAAAATTAGTTTGTTTACATTACTCAATGATAGAGGTCACAATAAAAATAGAAAATATCAGGGTTAAAAGATTTATAGTAAAAATAACTAAGAACTAAATGTAAGAGTTATTTTAATGAAAATCGTATTGGTATAAATTGTTAAATAAAATAAATATATTTTTGTTTTCAACAAATTCCTGGAGCCAAATTACTTATCATAACTTATTTTTATTATTAGATAAAATGAAATGTTAAAAAAAAAAATGAATTTTTCTCTATTTTGAATTATAAAATTAATTGTTCTTTAAATGTTTTATTCATTAATTCGATCTCAAAACTGTAATAATTCTGGTTAAATCAATCAAATTTCATTAGTTCTCGTATAAAGAATAAATCACAGACAATCAAAGTCCTTTCTATGAATTATTAATAAATAAAACTATTATACTTCGTGAATGTACTTACTGTTATTGCATGCAAGAAATAGTGAAGCAAACAGTTATACAAAATAAATGGGATGCTGTGGAAAAAAAAAGAGTAGAAAACGGCGTACAGAAACTAGTCTGCCTTGGACATTTTCTGCAGAGACTGAACCACGGAACCAATTGCAACTATCAAGACACGGTGAAAGTACTAAATGCAACGCAGGGTAAACGTCGTTTGATCCATGCACACGGTATAAGATTTTAAACGTAATTCCATCGTTATATCCGGCACAACTACATAAACAAACAAACACACACAGAAAGAAATCAATATAAAGCAGGCTCATTATGCATTTGGCCAGCGTCCGATCGTATAGCGCACACAAAAGCAATTTAAAGTCGGTCCCTAGAATGGGTCGTGTCCGGTGGGTTCCGGTGACGTGGCATGTGATGATGTGGTCGAGGGTTCCGAGCTGCTGATTTCAGATGCAACCGGAGACAGAAAGATTGCATCAACCGCAACAGCAACAGCAGCCACTCTACATGCATATCATTTGTGTATTATTTATGCAGAAGATGCCCTGAAGCCCGTCAGGTTATTCAACTTTGTCTACGTTCGAAACTATCAAAATATTATGCATGCAGTTTTGATGCACGCGACGGTTCAATCTCGCAGAATAATCGTAGACGCAAATCCAATCGTTAACGGTGAAAAAAAAAAATACGTGCCTCTTCTCCAAAGCGAACTTTCACATTTAATTGCGAAATGATTTCAGGTTGGATTATTATTGCCGTATAACAAGATTCTAATTATTTTTCGACGCGTTCGCTGTGCATTTTCAATCTGGGAAAACGGATAATTACCGGTGTTTATTAATATGCACGTGGTCGATTCACTGGGAAACTATGCAAGGACGCAATTTATAATTGCACTGAGAAAACAACAATTTTTGTACAGTAAAAATACGCGTACTTGTAATCATTTTCCTATGACTTCGTTAACTATTTATGTCCACTCGTACTTACGACAATTTATTGTAATAAAATTAAAAAAAAAAGATATTTGAACATTTTTAATTAAGTAAATTTAAGCTAAAATTTGTCATATGCAAAAACTATAATTTAAGACGTAATTGTTTACCTGATTTGTATACATTACTGAAATACTTTGTCTTGGATTAATTACTGAAATACTTCCCAAAGGGGAAGGATTACTTCCAACTTTGTACTTCTAATTATGTAATAATGGTGCAAATTCCAAAAGTTCTTAACGAAAGCAAACGTTCTGTAGAACTTCAAACTTTGTCGAATCTTGAATCTCGTAAGATATATATTTTTAGAAATATTGTATCATTTGTACCAGAAAGATATTGGTATAATTTTACTTGAAATACAGGTTAAAAAATTAAATTTTAAAGTTAATTGAAGAGCAATGTTGTATGTAAGTAAAAATTATAAAAAAATGTTCACATTTTATAATCTGTCTGAAAAAAAGTAACGAAATGAAAATGATTTTAATAGTATTAATTTAGTTATTTATTACATTCTATAAATAATCATAAATTGAAAATAAACTAATGAAAAAATGTGTGTTCAATTATAAACGGTGAAAATTTTAAATGCAGTTCTTTTTCATCAATTTATTTATGCTTCGGTTTCGGCATATTAATTTTCAGTGCACGTCGTGCATTGTTTATTAGAAATTGAAACGTTGTTTGCATCCGTGCGCTCATATTTATTGCTTTCAGACCGCTATCCCACTATATCCGCCATATTTGTAATTAAATGTATAAATTGTATTGTATGCACAATACATAGTGCATATTTTGGACACTTACAATTTCCTAACCCAAAAATAGAAATTCATTTTCAGATTTCTATATTTGACACTAAACATACAATTGAATGGATGAAACGTTATGATTGAATCACATTGTAATGTTTTTTTTATGAAATTATATTGTAAATAATTCCGCGAAGTTTATTGATTGTACTAAGTCTAATAATAACAACGTTTAATGAAATAGGCATAAAAAGTAAAGCCCTTTGTAACGGCTATTGACAATAGGTTTTTCTACCCTGTATTAAGTGCATTAATACCTCGAATAGTGCGGGTAATAGGAACTTATTACCCGCACTGTTTGAAACTGGACATTAAAACTACACAAAAAGATAGAAACAATCATCATATTGTTTTGTATAGTACTATTTTTATTTTACTCGATTTAATTGATCAAATAGGATTATAATGAATCCGGACTAAACAAAACCGCACTGTGAGAGGTTAATTTATAATATAAATCATACATTGTACAGCATTAAATACTTTACGCTTTTGGCCTCGTTTTTTGGTTTAAAACCTTATTGATTTGAAATACAGGCAGAGATTACGTGAGAAAAAAAGGAACTGATGCGAACGTTGTTATTCTTGTCAACAGATTTAATTGGATGTGTCTGCAGAATTGTTCTAGAAATACTCACGAACATAGAGTGATGAATTGAAACAGCGAGAGAAAGCTTTAGAGGAATAATATATTGTAACTGAAATTCATGATGATCCTTATTTCTTTCTTAATTTCCTTTCACGAAAAATTTCGACACACAAAAACTCAATAGAAATGATCGAACTACAAGATTTTAATGTTGAAGGAAATACGAAAGTTTTTAAATTCCAATATTACTATAAAAGTATTTATTTGCATAAAGATTCTGTGATTAATTAAATAACTGCTATAAGATCAAGATATTAGTTAAATTTGTGATATTTAAACAATTAGGATTAGGATTAAATAACTTTCATATTCTATTATTTATAGGTATTCACATACCTATATGAGAATATAATCTTAGATTACGGAACAATGATGGGAATTAATTAATTAATATAAGGAAATGAGTGTATTATATTTATGATTTAAAAAGGAATTACTTTCCAATCATACAATTAAAACAAATTATTTTGATTATGTTTTTGAAATTCACAAATTATGTATTTTTCAACATATTTAAAGAAAAATACAGATGTTTAGAGAGTAATCTAAATACAGCACTTTCTAACTAACTTTGTACAAGAAAAATAAGTTAAATTTGTATATTTTATTATTAGTATATGTATTTGACACAAAAAGATATTGATACACAAATATTGTCCAATTACTTTGTAAATGTATGTATACGTATGTAGATCATTAAAATTATTATCATCAATGCCCTAGTTCTGTATCGGCAAAACTTTAAATAATAATATTTAAAGTATATTCCAAAATTTATGAATTTGTTAGAAGGTTTTGCCCCGAACTGATTATTGATCACAAGAAATGGGTCAATAATGTTTGTGGTTCTAATATTTAATACATTAGAAACTAGAGTTCCATTTGGACTATGTAGTACACGTTGTGCAACATTCGTAAATCAAACACCAATAACATTACCTCGAATTGAGGATTATAAAACCGTACTATAGTGAATCCGTACTGAATTCTAAATATTTTACCATTTCTATTAATTATAGAAAATATGCGCTTTCACGCCGTATTTAATAATAGATTTTTGAGTCTGAAACTGAAACGCAGGCATAATCAATAATCTAAAAATAAATACGTCTGGTTTTTGAACGTCGCTCATAATTCACAAGACATTTTGCGTGCGTTTAATAGTTAAATTGCTTAGCGGAAAAGTCGTTCCTAACGATTTGTGACTGAGAGCAAAATGAAACATATTACACTTACAGAATTTAACTACTACTAATTATGATACTTGCACTATCTTATTAACAAAAAGAATCGTTGTTTTATAATTATAAATAAGTAATTGATTATTTGAAAAACTTTAAATTTTTGTATGATTTTACATAAATAACATATTAACTAAAAATCTATATTTTGAAATATATCAAGTAAATAGAGATGTTTTAGTATATTTTTGAAGAGAGTTATACTAAATTATTCTTAAATTTCAAATGCAGAATTCTATTTAAATATTATATTAGATCCTTTAAAACGTGAAATTTATCTAGAACACCAAGGTATATACATAAAATATCCAGTGTAAATAAGTCGAAAACACTTTCAAATACTATTTTATATACCCAATCACTTACACTGAAACTATCATTAGAATATAAAGTATCTAGTAAAATATGTTTTGGGAAGAAAGATCTTAAGATGATTGGTTTATATAATTTACATATAAAGCAATACCTCGCATAGTACGGGACTGTTTTAAACCGGATTAATCGATCATTTTAAACCCCATTAAAGAAAATGAGACTTGATATAGCAATCAAAAACCGATTATGTGTTCATTTTTTTTTAATTTTTTTTTATTTCGTGAATCCGGACTAATCGAAGCCGCACAATGTTGCTTATTGTTGTGTTTCATTAAAAATTAAGTGAATATAAATATTTGATCAAATGATTTGTTTTGTTGAACATTGGAAACAAGAAACCTGACAGGAAACAATAAATATATAAAGAAGCAATTGATACGTATTTATATAACGACTTGGCTTCCGTGTTTCGAAGAAATCGCCGAAGAAAATTAAGGTTAAGTACTTTTCAAATCAGCAACACACCTGTTGTAACTTCTTTTCAAATCAATTGAACGGCTTCAGCGTCCGTTTCCCTCTTTACGTTATTTCTTTCAGTCTACATGACAAAATCCTATTGTTAACAGACTTAGTTTTTTTATTTTTGCAACTAAATGTATACGATAAAAATAAAGTATGCGATAATATGATTTAACGCCCGTTTGATACATCAAATGCACCATTGTTACCACACCCATTCGAACGTAATCAGTCTCTGTGTTTTATTGCCATCGTACAATAGTAATCTGGGTCAATAGTATAGACACAAAAAATATATATATTTGTAGAATATAGGTGGCCACCTACACTATGGAAAGCTACTCATGCGTTCCAAATAATAAAAAACAAGAGAGAGAATGACCCAGGTCTAAGCCCAACCGATCGAAATGAACGATTCCATTCCAACTGAATTGATTCGGAATATGGGATTTATTGAAATATAGAAATATGTAGTTTCCATTTATTTACTGATTGCTTTCAAATGTACCAACATTTGTTGCAATTCCAATTTTATTTGTATTTACATCAATTTTTCAAATGTAAACTGAAAACATTAGTAAACATTCAATATTTACATTAAACCACGCCAGTTTTCAATCAGAATGTTAATGAAATAGGATAGAAAAAACCATGTATATTTGCAATAAACGCAATTAATTACAAAAGTTATTCAGTTTTGTTTGTTCGAATTCAAAAAAATAACTAGTTTTCCTTTGATTGAAAGGATTTTTATTTCTGAATTAACAAAAAATATATTAAAAGTTGTGCAATTTGTCGAAAAAAACAAGTTTAGAAAGTATAAAAACTGAAATATAATTACTTGTATTGCATTGATAGCTTAAGAAAGTTAAACAGTGTGTGTCAATGATATTACTTGGATCGGTGATTAGAATGGTATTTCAGTTTGATAAATTGAGAAAAAACTTTTTTAAATTTATTAATGTTTTGATTATTTATTTATCTTCAATTAATAACATTAAAGTAATATTACCATGTTATTTATAAAATAAACACTTTTTATGTATAGAATGTTCGAACGGAAGCATTTCCTGCCTGTGGTTAAATTGTTTTGTTTGGAATACTTGTATAAGATATTCCAGCTTTTTAAACTTTAAATGACTTCGATAATTGTGAATGATTTGTAAACATCCATCCATTATTATCTTGAGCGTTGAAAGTTCCGTCCAGGAATTTTCAAATAGACATCTGGCAGTGGTTGTAATAGTAGTAGTAGTGGTGGTCGTCCGTGCAAGTGCAGGCACATCGTTTGAAGTTAAAAGTAACGGTAAATATTCAAAGTGTACGGCTATGACCCCAACAAAACTAGAAAAATGCTCATCGTTCCATTCTCTCTTTCCCTCCAATTCAAACATCTTTGTTGAAGATTACTTATTTGCTAGTCAAATCCAAAAGATGGCAATTTATTAAACGATTTGTATATTAAACAAAAATTTATGAAACTTTAAAAAATTACTGAATAAATAAAAAGAAAATGTTTCTTTAAATTTAACTTAAATCATTACAAATTACAGAACATGATTAAAAAATAACTGTATAAAACAATTCACAGCAATTTGAACTTATTAATAACTTAATTAGATAGTAATAATAACAAAATGTATTGTTATAATTGTACAATTACTTAAATTATTACAGACGTACAAAGGTATGAAATAAAAACGACATGAATCATTGCAATGGACTGTACGTCTTTCCGTTTTTTTTTAAAGGAAATAAATCAAGTATTTCTTTACTTAATATTTAGGATCATAAAATATGTAATATTGTTTGCAATTTTTGGTGAAAAAATGTGTTTTGAAATTGATAATTTATCGATACTTTCAGAAAATTAAGTAAATAAAGAAAGTGTAATAAAAATTCCTTAAGAGAGAATTTCGTTGAAGTTGAAGGTCGATATGTAGAATCAATCGGTAGGTGATTCATTGTTGTCTTTAAAATGCTATACTCGTTTATGCGTAAGTACGTAAAGCTCATTTATTTCCAATTTTAATCTATGATGATTATAAATCAATAAATATTGTTTCTAGAATTCTTTAAATAATAGATTCGTTTATAATTCAGATGTAAATTTTATAAAATTGTTTGTTTTTCAGTAAATAGGACTAATAGTCTGTAGATTAGTAGTCTGCAGTAGCTACAAGTTGGTAAATTGAGTTAAATACCAAAGGAAGAGTTTGCGCAGTTTTGCAGGATTTCGATGTTGTTGTAGACTCACCAGAACTGCTATCGAAGTAACCCCAGATGGGCAAACCAACGGCGGTAGCACCCACGATGAAGCAAACGAATCCCAAAATGGCAACACATGTCGAATACAAGGGCTTGTTGTTATCCGCCATATCCGCGCGCACTTTTAAACGATCATTTCACCATTTGAAGAGAAAAGAAACGAACGAAAAAATAAAACTATTGCAGGAAAAATAGCGAGCGCTAAGGAGGATTACATTATTCGAAATTAATAGATGAAATAATAATGAAACAAATTATAAAAGAAATGTTAGTCCGAACACTGAGGCACAGTTTCTGAAGGTGTATGTGGACTGATGGAATCAATAAGGAGGATTCGACGTTTGATTAGTGTTGTTGCACAGGTGAATTCGATTTTCGCGCTGCACCGACACACGTAGTAGAGCCGCGTTAGTTACCGCACCCATGACATCCTAGCGTTTGTGGTGGCAACGTTGTACAAACACACCAATTCTTCGGCATTCGATTTGCGCAAATCTACTACAGCATATTACTTCGAAGGGAATGTTTCGGGCACCATCTATGGAACCTATGTTTCCGATGAAGAAGTAGTAGTAGAAGAAGACGATGACGACGACGACGTCTGAGAGCGACGAAGGAACAAGAACTTTTGAATATATAATAACGTTACTACTACATGGGATGCGCGTTTAAATGACGGTATGAAACCAGTTCGCGACGAAGGCTAACTATTTGAAACCACCTTGCTGAACTCGTCAACCGTGCGCCGTGTGGTAGGGGGCCACGTAATGGAAATATGGAATAGGTGTATATACACACAATAAACTCACGTGCTTCTTTAATTACTGAATTGATGTCTCACTCTACAACTTTACCTCTCCTTCACTTACTTCTTACTTCCTCCTTCGTACAATCACTGCTGATGACTGATAACCGGAAAAGACGGACGAATTAAGCGCGCCGATAGGGAAAAAAAACGGTTTCCTATTTCAATACAACATACATATTAAAACTGTATATTTAATTTAAACATTGTTACATACATAAACGGATGTTTAATAAATAAACATTGCTTTCTAAGCAAAATTATATTGTTATCAACACTCAAACACTTACTTTGTTCAAAGATTTGTTGGAAAAGTCCAATTTTTTAATAACAATATTTCAATTAACATTTTGGTTTAAATTTAATTAATTTCATCTACAAGTAATAAATTCTATTCATTTATTTGTTTAATTGTATACAAAATGCACGTAACTAAGTTTCTATGTTCTTAACTTTATAAGTCAGGCTTCAAAGAGTCTGGGAACCGATTAACCGCACTATGCGAGGCAATTTGTTGTACAAATTATACATTAAAAAGCTTCAATTTATATTATATAAGTCAGTATTTTATTTTTAGAATCACATCACATATTTTAAAAACACTGAACTTGTGTGTGTGTTACTTATTACTAAATTATGTTTTGCATATGCATAATATTATTATTGTATGTGTTTCTTGTTATTCTCCCCACTAATATCAATTGATCCATACAATACAGCTTACATCGCAAAACGTAGTATTAGTAATGCAATAACAAGACGAAAAATGTGTAACATCACAGAAGAAAATATATTAATTAGAATTCCATTCCAACAATCGATTATGTGCAGAAAATGTAATTATTTACATTGGATAGATTAAATTAAATTAAAAATCTAGCGTGAAGAAAAACATAGATTTTGACTACGGTAAATTCCGTTTCGCTTGAGTAGTTTTATTATTTGAGTAGTTAATTTATGTTACTAGCAAATTATGTTACTAAATTTATCTCACTTATTCAATTAATAAATTCCCAACTAAACATTTCATGTATAAAATTACAATTTTGATATTCAATAGTTTAAAAAGTTTTAAAATATTGTAATTATTTTCTTTTTCAGACTTTACTGGATTATGTTATAATGTAACGGTTATAGAGGAACTGAAAATAGCTGCAATGATGTAATATTTCTTTTAAATTTAATTTTAAAATTCCTGAGGAATGTTGCGGAAATTTTAAATTTGTAACAGCCAATACCATAAATTTTAATTAAAATTCCTTCCTGCTGAAATCGAATATAGCTGAAAGCATCGATTGATTGTGTAACGTTTCAGTATTCACATTTTTTGCACATAATCAAGTAAAATCTCTCATAAAGCGTATTCGATTAGTCCGGTTTCAAACAGTACGGAACCCGTATTCTGCGAGGAATTGCTTGAATACATTTATGTAATAAATTTAATTAAGGATGTAAAGATGAATTATTCCTAAAATCAAAAGTAATGAAACTATAGTTTTTATGAAACAATTTCGATTTAGTATTGGTATATAAATTTATCGATTATCTAAAAGCATACATTTATAAATTATGCCTTGTTTATATAGAAAGATAAGACAAAAATTGAATAAGTAAATAAATATTAAAAGAATGACACACCTCCAGATTAATTATAAGATATATATGCTTACATTTCGATAATATTAAAACGGATGATGATGATATAACTGGAAACGTCTCTATTTTCTTAATATACAAACACAAATATATAAAAATAAGTTCAAAATCGCCGCCGCAAACAAAATTGCAACACATAAATTAGTTGGAAATATCCGTGAAACTCGAAATAACCTACGGGAAGAGATGGGAGACAGACAGAAATACTCAAAGCCAGGAGCTTCTTTCGAAGATTTCGCAGATTCAACTTTATTTTTCTTCTCCGTCGATGTCTGGCCTGACCTTGAAGAGATGCTCGATCTCTTCGCAGAGGGTGCTCAAAAAAAAAAATTAAAAAAATAAAAAGGCCCCGAAAAATCCGCTTAGCGAATACTGGGTTAGGGGTTATATAAAAAGAGCGTGGAAAGAAAACCTGTTTATCAAATAAACCGAAAAAAAACAACGAAACGAAAATAAGAATGTTGCGGTTCCTCCGCCGAAGCCGTCTTTCCACAATGTAATATTCTAAGCATATAAAAGCTCGAAGAATGTGAAAAGTTTATATAAGGTTTTTTTTCTCTTTCCGAATATTTTTCTAAATAATGTTTTATAATATTATTAATAATAACAATAACATTTAGGAAAGCTTAAAAAATAAGTTTAAAACGGACTGATTGAGGAAATGTTGAATTATTTCGACATGTACTTTCTGTATACGTTTATGTTAAAGTCTATTAAATGTGTTAACTTCCACAGCTTAAATAAAAGGAAATAGAACGTAATAGCAAACAAACGTTTAAACTGTTTAAAAGGACCAGAACAACAAACACAACAATCATGCAATTTAACTCAAACGCACTTAAGCAACAGTATTAAATCCGTATTTTTTTGTTTGTGTTTCTGCTGTTGTTGTTGTTATTTTATTTTCACGAACTTAACTAAAGTATTCTCTCAGCTTACTTTCAATGGTATATATTATGTACCGTTCTTTCCTACGCTTTTACTCTGCGAACGTTTTGTTCGGAGCCATAGCTATGTGAAAGACAAAACGAAATGGTAGGATGGAAGGAAGATGAAGAGAAGAGAAAAAAAGAAAAAAACAACCGTTTGGTTATAGCCTTGAATATGCAAGTCGTTGACCGCATTTCGTCAAAGAAAAGCTGTGTGGACTTTCACGTTCTCATCTATTCACAGTTTGAAACAGAATCTTCCTCTCTTCACAATGTAATGTAGCAACGAAAAAGCCTTCATCTTTGTTCGCTCGTCTTGAGCGCATGCAGCACCGTGCACTTGTTTCATATTAATTCAAAAGTTATTTGCATTTTATGGAGAAATAAAGAATATAATAAGGCTTTCCCGCTATTCTCTATACATTCAGGAAGTGCAATGCTGCTCAATAAAATATAGTAATTACTCTGTAACGCATTTTCATGATTTATGCACTATTTTAATTGCTGCACATTAAAGCAGCTACATTAAAGGAAATCTTAAATAATTATTATTACGCTACAAATTACGGTAATTTGAATAAATTTGACGAAAATAATGATTTGAAGTAACATTTGAAGATGCATTTTTTCCTATGCCTAGGAAACAAGAAATATGGTACGCTTGGGAATTGTCTGTTCCCATTTATGTTCGATGCAGCATCATTCATAGCTCTCTAATATTCAAATAAAATGCTATTTAAAGGTCACAGGGCACACGTACGTACATTTACGTACGTTACATAACCGGTCAATTAGGTTTTTATGAAACAAATGGGAACTCAATGCTAAAAATTAAGTCGCCGATGATTCATTAGCTAATTGAAACAATTCCGATCCGTAATTAAATTACGCTCAACTAAATCGTAATACGCAACGACATAGTTTGAGGAAATTGCCGAATCGGAAATAATTAAGGACATAATTAACATTCGGTTTTCATTAAATGCACCGGCCCAGATGCAACACCCACGAGTTTAAGTATATCCGTGGTTATGCATGACCTACTTTTATTACTATGGTACTATTAGATTAAATAAGTATGCAACCAAATGAGCGAATAAACAATAAGAAAACAATGCATTTTGTTGCTTGATCATTTTTGTTTGGTTTTACAAAATTTAATTAATTAATTAATTTTCTTTATGTGAAACACTATAGTTTTTGACTGACATTATTATAATGTTTACTTTTCACACAAATTAACACTTTGGTAGCCACGAGACTAAGTTTATAAATCCTGATGGCATTTGCTTTCACATGACCTACTGCTTTATATTTTTATTTGACAAAAATATAAAAAAAAAATACTGGAAGAATGAAGAGTATAATAGCTTATACAAATAGTTGTATATATGTACTAACAACCATAGTTTAAAATGTTAATCTTAAGTATCTTCATAATATTTGTAACAAAATAAATGTTTGTGTATGCAAATAAAGTTATTTTTGAATTTTTGAATTTAATTTCTTAGTGTGCTAAGCCAACTATGTATACCAGTTTGTGGTACAAAGATAAAAAAGTTAAAGGTACTTTGATATGTCTTTATATAATTCGTTGATCTATAATGTAGGAATTTCGTTTTTTGGATTCGAAACTTGGGCGAAACAATAATTATGCATAGCATACTTTGTAATGGGAAGATGTAATCTATTTAGTTTTTCACAATAAAAATGTTAAAGATATCATAGATATCTATGAGATGTCTCAGTTACAATTGGTTGCTATGTGATTTGAAATTCTATTCGATGAACATCATTTGATGTTAACATTTTCTAGTGGAACAACTCATCGAAACACATATTGACATTAATCATATTATTTAATTGGAAATTAATTGCAATTAGAAAACTAACATTTTATTAATAAATTATTGATGTTTATCAATTGATCCACAGTAGGTAATTTTTATGTTTTTAAATTTTTTTGAATTTAAACATCAGTTGGCATCACCTACTTCGGTTCGCGGAGAGGTAGATCAGGCACAGTTTTTTTGTTCGATGCGTCGGCGTGTGCAAAATTGTTGTGCAACTAGTTTAAATTCGATGAACTGTGCTGTGTTTTAAGAAAACCATCAACGGAGATCACAAACCAATTAGATTTAGCGGCAATTAAAGGTTAGTGGCGAATCTGGCTCTAATATTCTGTAATAACTCTTAATTGAGAAATTCGCGTTAATTAATTAGAAATTTGGATATATAGAAAATGGCGGAATGACGCTTTCCTCTCGCCACTTTTTTTTTTGTTTATTGTTAATAACAACGCATTTTTATTGCAAAAATAAAAGACATGCTAGAGACCGGTTGATACGATCGTTTCTACGACATAGTTGTACGCATCCCTTTCTTAAGTCAACATCATTCCAATTAGATTTGCGCGATAATTAATGTAATTTCGGGGTTTTCTCAATAATTTTTAGTGGAAATTGAAAATCCTCGGTTCCTAATCTTAATGTTTTTTTACAGCTTTTCTTTGTAACTTCACTCAATTTGTTCGAACAGTTATCCATATCATTAGCTAATTTGTGATGTAAATTAATGCTAAATCAGACTCGAAGAAAATATCAATGTTCTAAAACTGGCTAATCGATTAAATGTGAGTGTGTGCCTAATAAAAGGTGTTCATAATTTTAACTCGAAGGATGTATTAATATGAAGATTTTTTTGCAGTACAATCTAATTACTTGGTTCATAAGTTATTTGAAATTCTATTCAATGAATTTCATTCATCGATTGACATTTCCAACATTTTATAAATTTCATTCAATCGATTAACATTTCTTTAATTTTGTATTGGAATTAGTAATCAAAACACATATTGATATTAACCCATTCATTTATTCACATTGATTTAATTGGAAATTAATTGCAATTAGAAAATTATTGATATTGATTTGATATTGATATTGATATTTCCTTCATTTTATAAATTTCATTCAATCGATTAACATTTCTTTCATTTTGTATTGGAATTAGTAATTGAAATACATATTGATATTAACC
>NW_017096339.1:0-2265 GCF_001412225.1 Nicrophorus vespilloides
GTTTTTCATTTGACTAATAACTAACAAAGTATTGTTTCTTCCTAAATAAACATCACAATCTATATTTCAGTTGATACCGTCATTGTGTAATGGCCCTACAATTTCTATTATATAAAATTCTATCTTCTATATAATCTTCTATATAAAATTGGTTTGAATATGTTCTTTTTCTTGTACCTTCATAACTTGGTGCTTTATCTAACACAAGCATTTTTTATTTTTATTTACTTTCCCTAATATCTATAACATGTTTATCTTCATACACAATATCTATAATGTATATTAAATAAACTGAAATATGCGGTAGTTATATCACTTATAGTTGGTCTACAATTTATTCATAACGGTAATTTCCGTGACATTTTGTATTTATATAATTTTGTTAGAATATTTTATAATTTCTTGGTAAAAGTAAATAAAATTTAAATGTTTTAATCACACAACACAGACAAAATTTCACTAACAATATACTTTTTATTAATATACCAATAAATATTATACTAGTCATTAATGGAATTTCCATACTGCCTAGGTGATTACTAAGAAAAAAGGATGAAGGTTATTGGGGATAAGGTGGTAGTTACCACCACCACTTGAATTATACTTTTTTATGACCATGCCATAAAAACAAAATGTATACTATATAATCTCATGTGCGTAGTCTCAAAAATTAGTTCCATTTTTTGACCATCAAGTTACATAGGCCGAGAGAACTGGTATAGATAAACTCTTTTTATTTTCTTTATAGTCATACATTCAATGGGTTTTACTTGTTTTCCAAATAAAAAATATATATTTTCATGCATTTTTTTAAATATTAATATTTTTTGCCACTATTTGAATGTATCTTCTGCAAAGTGCATCGTGCACATTGAAGTTCTAATAATCAATAATAATTGCAATTATAAAGTTGTTTTTTAACTATTAATAATATTAGAAATGGACATATACCACTTTCTAAAATATTTTTCAATAACATTATATAGTAAAATTATTTTGATTAGCTATCAAGAAATGTGCTCCAATCAATGTATAATTATAAATAAAAAAAAGAAGATATGTATATCTTACTAAAATTACCATTAACTCAGTTTTTTTTTCCAAAAATGGACTTTATAAAATAACGGCTCATATATCTAATGTTTGCCTATTTTTTTTTTCAGGGCTGACGTGACTACTCCACAGTATTGCGAAGAAATGAAGGATTCTGAAAAAAATACTCACCTGACATACTTTGATTGAACCAACAGGTTATATAATTCGGTAATATGCTTCAGCATCTCTTACTTCTTTTTTGCTTTTAATTGGTGTTTCTAAGTTTAATTCAGTTCTTCCGTTACCCATTACTTCTAACTTGTGCTTCCTCAATTTCTTAGTAACCCGACTCTCACTTACATGAGTTTCTATTTCTACCTTCTTCTTCTTTTTTTTTTCTTGCAAACCATTTGACAATCCAAGATTTATAGAATTGTCCAAATCACTTTGCATATCCAGTGATTTTCCCTTAGTGTCCTTAAGTACTTCTGGCATCTTGACTTCAGCATCCCATCTGCAAATCCTTGTACTTTAATATGTTTGTAATATTAAACGACGACAAACAATCTTCTTATTAAAGCATGCTTTAAGAAAACATATGTGTTGTTTTTTCAAAGTATTGTTTCCAACCGTTATTATTACAATTATTAATGTTAATATAGTGTATTTACGAATTAGTGACATACACGGCGTCTCTTAGTCGCCTTATTATATAAACATATACATAATCATAAAGGAACCTCCACCGTGAGACCGATTGTAACGTTCCTTCTTATTTTCAACTGAGAACCCAGACGCAGAATATGCAGTTTCATTGAGACCAATTACTGATAAGAACATCATATTTTCAATTGGGAACCAAAATGTAGAATTGGCAGAATCAGTACAGGAGCACTGACCTGAAGCGGAGCATCTTATCAAAACTTTGCCTTACTCCTCAAACTCCCACCCCTTGCTTAGTTAATTTTATATGTAGAATAAGTATTTGTAATTAGTCTTAGGAAGATCGCTATAGAAACAACAACAGAGTTTTAAACATATCGATGAGGGAAGAATTAGAATAAAGCAAACACTTTAAAGAATATTTTAATAAAAAATCATAAGTAAAACTCGTTAGGTTAATTATTTACCAAACCTAAGGCTCTACTATAGACAACCGAAGAAAATATCCCACAGTGTCCAGAAATCCATCCCTGGGACACAACATAACAATACCAGTGCACTTTAAAA
>NW_017096339.1:2274-15806 GCF_001412225.1 Nicrophorus vespilloides
TTTACATCCAACTTATCAAAAAATAATAGATTCTCTTTCACCTACCGGTCGCTGCAACTGTACGCCCTGAACTGTACTTAATAATTTTGACTTAGTTACTGTTCGTAACGAACACTGCCGCAAAATGGTGGTGAGTAGAGGAAAAAAAATGTAATGTATTTGTGAAATCAAAAATAATTTAATAATATTTCAAGACAACACTATCTGGATGTTGCCGAAAGCTGAAACCATTTTAATATGTTAAAACAAGACCGTTCCAGAATTGTTTCATAACGGCAATAATGATAAATAGAACATTATTAAATCCTGCATATAAACACGAACATTACGTTGCACATCCGGATATTTTGTAAACACAGTTCTCTTATCAAAATAAATGTGATATGCACCAATGTGGCCGTTTTATTTATAATTATTTTTTTCTATAAAATTATTTTACTGTTTTGCATAAATAAGTGGTTTATTCTACACATATAAACACATTGAAATAAAAATTCCAAGTATTGTATGTATAATAATTCAGTAATGATATACAATGTAATGCATAATTTATTAGAGAAAATTTAGGATATACATAGGATGCGATTGATAGGATTAATTGATCAATAGCTTCCCCTCCATGATCTCCACGACCATTTTCCTCCGCAGATACTGCATGTCTTCTTGGCTGACTGTGAACTGTGCGTTGCGGCTTAGAAACTCGGCGTAAGTGCAGGAGAACATGCCGGAATCACTACCGTTCATCTGCTGCGGAATGTCTTGTACGCATCTCAACTTCCAGTCGGATGCGTCGAACTCGCACTTCTTCTTATCGAGATGCTCCTCCTGCAGATACCTAATCAAAGCATCCATGCATTCGTGGTTGGCTTTACCCATGCTGTCATAATAGCCGATAAAGTTTGATCGGAAATCGATGACGGCCATGCACCAGTGCATTCTCATGTGGATGGGAACGCAAATCAGGTCGTGCGAGAAGACGTCGACATTCCGCGTCCAGCGGCGAACGGAGGAGTATCCGTCTTTAAGAAGCTTCGGGTAGAAGAACGTGTTGAATACGAACACGCTGGGAAACTTGGCATTTTTGCCCCGTTGGATGATGAGGTTCATGTAGAAGTTGATCACTTCGTCGTTTAGCCAATTCCTTCCTCTCAGCGTCATCATGTCACCACGTGTTATGTTGAGGGTAAACTTGCTCGCAAGCACTGCGTCCATGTTATTGTTTCGACTAAAAGCAGCGCTGACCTTTGCCTCCTGCTCCTCTGTCAGCTGCGGCAGCTTCTTTGTCGGCTCCTCCACGAACAGCAAGATCTCTTTAATATGACGACATTTCTGCACCTGCGTCTCCAGCAGCTTGGCTCTGCACTCACTTTTGATTCTCTGGATCTCATCTAATCTGCTTTCCCACAGCTCGATTTCCTTCTTCCGCTTGGTGATCTCCTCAGCATGTTTTGCAATTCTAGAAAAAGAAAAACAGCAAAGCTCTCTGCAAATCTTGTATATTTTACATATCTTGCACAACAGCATCAGCTGTGTCAGTGGATCACAACTAAATTAAACACAAACATTCCAAAATAATTTACAAAATAAAACATTTCATTAGGTTCGTCAATATTCTTTTCTAAGCTAGGAAATACTCTTCGCAGTGGTTCTAAAAAATTATCAAAACTTAGCTATTACTGCTGCAGTTTTATTTTACTTGGTTCAATGTAAAAGCAACAGCAGAATCAATAAAATCATATTTAAATTGAGATTTGTTGTATAAAATATACAAACATGCTGAGAACAGAGAGTAGCCAAAACATATGTTAATTTGACAGATGTTGCAAGACTAAATAATTTATAAGGAAAAATGGAACTTACATATTAGTAATCCAGTCAGAATGCTGCGGTTCATGTGAATGAACTGTAGTCCTAAGGCTGTTAACCCTATCATTTTTGATATCTGGCTTTGGTGAAGGTGGAGTGGGTATAATTTCCATATTAATGGACCAAGTATCCTTGGTGGACAGTTTCAGCTTAGATGATTCCCCATTGGTTATATCTTTCACGTCTATAGGAAGGAGACTTTTGGTGGCTAATTTGAGAATATTCTTGGTCCTCAATCTGGGAGATATTTTACCTGCAGACGTGCTATATATAGAGCTCCCATTAAGTGGAGATGAACGGGACTTATTCAGCAGTCGGAAACGACAGGTACGAAGGTATATTTTTTTATTGAATGATTGACTATTTGAGACCATCTGCTTCTTCATGTTGTTAATTAGTGGATAATTCTTTGCNAAAAAATATTGTCTCATTTTCAAATTACCCTCTGGATTCCTGTGCACTTTTTTATGCTTTATGTTATTTGGAAATTCTAGAACATAAGATGCACAACAAATTGACACATTTCCATTTTTAACTGCATACCTACGTTTAAGACCAGGGCGCCAGCCGTTAGTTATGATCAAATTCATGAGCGAAATGAACGTTTGAACTTATATATCTGTATGTATATATATATAGGTGTACGTGTTTTGCCGGTACAGTTCATCGATGCGCTTGCAGTTGCCTACTTCTATTATTGCTCTACTGGCAGTGAACCACTTGGAAGTCTACAAAGTTATTGCCAATTTTGTTTTTGCCACTACATTTCCTAATATTACACAATTTCAAAATAACACCACTAATGAGGTAGCCGTGTGGCTACAGTCGCCTGTATTACGAAAATCTGATACGACTTTCGTATCAGATTTGTCGATCCAAAAACCAACAAAATATGTGGGGGCCGATAAACCAAAGGTACATAGGGTCAAGAGATTTATATCTTTTATGATTATATATATTTTTTTCTATAAAAAAAACTAAATGAGGTTTATTTCTTTTCTATTTTCAATATTATAATTGAAAACAGTCAGGTCTGCCACAAGAAAATTCGCGTTCTCTCGCACGAAACTGCAGATGTATAACAGCTGTATAACAGATGATTTTTAAGCAGATGATAGACAATTTGAAATCTTAGTTGCTAAGTTATCTCCACCTCTTCCTGGTGTAGCAAGTCTGGTGTAGCATTAACTGAACTGGAATATAATTTGATATTATATTTATAATAAGGAATGTAAAATAATCTACAAAGCGATCAACAAAAAATTCAATTTTTCCCATATTTCCCAATATTGGTTGCTCTTGCAACTTGCAGAACCAACTGATGCAGCAACGATATTTGTTTCCAATTCTATTGGTCGATAATCACCCCTAATCATCTGCGATAAATTCGAAAATTCCTTAAAACCATGAATAAAATAGTAATTGATTAAATAATTGTATCAAATAACTATAAACAATCAAGAAATAAAATCAATTTTAAATAATAATCTCAAATTGGAAAATTTAAGCGTATCGCAAATAGTACGAAAAGCTAACATAACCTACTTCGGTTAAAAATCGTTATTTATTGTATAAAACATTCCGGTAGATATTTCTCCATACTATTTTACTTAATTTCTTAGTATTATCTATTATATCGCTTAGAAAATAATTATTTATTATTTTACATTAAAAATAATCAAAGCAATCCCAAGAATATATTATATTCTTCTTATATATTTTTGTAATTATGATCTCACAATTTATGATTTTTTACATAATTATTTTAGTTAATAAAGTTTACGTTAAAATTATTTTTTATCTTTCTTTTCCATATGTATAAAAAACAAATATATTTTTCTTTGTACTACATTTCCGTGAATTTTATATTGTTTGTTTGCTATTTGAATCCATAACATTAAAAAGATTCCCTTTAGTAAAAAGTAACTTCTTATGTATTTTTATGGTCATATTATCGAAAGCAGGGGCAGCCAACTTGATTCTTGTGATTGACTTTTCTATTTATTGTAGAATGATGTTTTTGTCGTTAATTTATAAGGTGTCGCGAAATGACAGCTAAGAAAAAACATGTATATTATTAAAATTTAAGATGTGTTGGTGGTAGCTGGCAAAATTTTGCTTAAAACAAGCTAAGTGAAGAGAGCGGAAGTTTAAAATAAGAAGAAAATTTAAGTTTTTATTGTTTTTTTTTCTAGTATAAATATGTGTAAAGAAAAAAATATTATAATATTTTTTTATCGAAAATAGTATAGAATAGATAAAATAAAATTTATATACAGTAATTAAATAATATAAAGTAAAAAATAAATTAAGAAATACATTTAATTTAACCTTTATTAATTAATTGTGATCTGCCACATGCTGGTAATAATCAAATATTTTTGGCCGGAGCAGATGAAAACATTCATCGATTATTACTCTAAGGCTATAATGGAGACACGCGAAAAAACTTTTCCGAATTTGGTTTTCCTATACTATGTGAATACGATGAGTAAAGAGGATGTTTTCGAAGAGATCAAATAAATCGCTATAAGATTGAGCAACAAGTACAAGAGCCATGCCACTAAAATCGTGTGGGTCGTCATTAGATTTCCACATAGCGAAAATTTTATCGATTTGGTAAATTACGGGTCCCTCAATTTTGCGTTAATCGATTTGACTCTGAACAAGATTGCTTCGATAATTTGATTCTGATTGCGGATACGTACTTTACGTAATTTTTTTCTGAATAGAGTAATGCTTGTACAAATAAGTGCGCATTCGTATTTAATAATCCCTTTTGTTTTCGGTTTGCTTGAACACCACAGGAAACTTTGGAAAACCTGAACGGGATGTTTTACAACCCCGCGATCACGCATATGCAGGAAAAACAGTTTCAGAAGAACCCCGGTAATTTTGACAAAAATATATCCATAACCCTGATTTAGATATGTCCTTTTACGTCAAAGATTATGTTTTCGGATACCGCCTGTGTTTTTCATTTCAATAATGTATTCGAAATGTTCGTTAAATTCCCGCTCAAGAAGTGCATTGTCTTAGTGCGCATCGAATATTCCTTAAAGTCATGTACTACGAAGTGCCGTACGAGAGCAAATACGATTGTTTGGAATTTACCAATAATCCGTTCAATTATTAGCTATTATTTGCCTATTTAACTAGTTTCTGTATTCAAGCAATTAACCAAATCGTTAAGTGATAATATTTATGCCTGCTTAATGTAAGCCTGCATATAAAAGCAATTTTTATTTTTGTTAAACGGAAATATTTTCTTTTTAGTAATTTGTAGTTATTATGTAGTACACATATATAAACGACTGAAATAAGGTTTTAAATAATGTAGCATTAATTTTATTTCACGAGTTCTTTTCATTAAAATTATATTTATTTTGTGTTTTCTTTAGTTTATATTTACGATTATCAATACTTTCCATATGTCCATAGTTTTGCATGAGGTTTTGACCATTTTGCTTAATATTGTAGATAGTAAATAATCCTACCGATATGTGACTGGCAAACGGCGTCGACCGGACCCAGCTTAATGTGAAATAGTTTCCAGAAGAAAGCTCGTTATTAGAAGAAGAAGACATATAAATAATGTATTTCCCTATAGATCTTAATAAAGACATTATTCCAATTAAAACGCTAAGATTATTCTATACGTAAATGAAAGAAGCTGTCGAATTCAAAGAAATCTCCTGTGCACATACAAATTTAGAACAACTAACAAAATGCAAGACAGTAATTAAAGAAGTAGAAAGAAAATACGCAGGAAGTGATGACATGTAAATATAACTATATTTTATTAATAAACTTTTTAAGTTCATGAAACTATCAAAGTTCGCTATGCTAAAAGAATTTAAAATATTTTTACCACAGCTCCCTGTGTATTACGAGTTTGTCATGCGGCTATCTATTTTCATGAATTAAATAATGTATGGAATTACATATTTTGAAATATTTGACCAGAAGAAACGTACTTTTTATTTAGGCCTAGATACTACAGGTATATCAATTTTTCTAGGTAATCATTTTCATTTTGTTAATATTTATATTTAGATTATTTATTTTTATTAGATTTTTATTTGTTTTCAGGGTATTTATTTTTAATTTACATTAATTTGTTTGATAATTTTGATATCAGTTTTTTTTTCTTTATTTATTATTATATTTTAAAGGAATGGTCAATCATCAATATTTTGTATTTTTTTTATATATATATTAGTAAAATTTTGTATTTAATTTCAATTTAAAATATTTTAATATTTTTCATTTTATATAGATATACAATTTTATCAAGGAATTTTGTGTAATTTCAATTTAAAATATTTTAATATTTTTCATTTTATATAGATATACAATTTTATCAAGGAATTTTGTGTAACTTTTAAACATTATATATCTATAATTAAATTGTTATTACATTTAATACTAAAAATTATTTATTACAAAAATATATAACTAATTCATCTTTACGATGTCATGCAGAGACTTTCGACTGGCCTCAACTACTACCCTATTCAAAATACATACAGGTATCTCTACTAGATTAAATTTGGCACCTGGGTGTCAACACTGTGATAAAAAAACTATATATTCAGAGCAAAATAAAAAAATCTATGTGTTACAAAGGACAATTTATTGGCCATTAAAAATAAAGATAAATTGCTTAAAATCTATAAAAAAACAAAATTTAAAATTAAATGTGACTAATATTGAGAATTCTTTCGTACAATTTTTATGATAATAATACATCATTATTATTACAAAAATCACTTCTGAGAGTCCCTAAAAATTTAAACTGATGGCATCCCGGAAGCGAACAACTATGAGAGTGGAAAGTTACCACCCAATTCCTCAATCTTCACAGCAGAGGCGTACTTCATATGAACATTGTCTCCAACTTCTACCACAAAAGGAGCATAGTTATTTTCTCAGACTCCGAGTCTTCAGTCAGCAGCATCAGCAGCAAACAAATTTTGATTAAATCAAACTTCTGAGTCTTGGAAGCTTGAAATCAGTTGATGAGACTTTACTCTAACCGGGTCCAGGTGACAAGACTTTCGTGCAGCCAATCCTGCTTTTTGATTTATATGAAATCGCTAAGAGGGGGGTCTAAAGTCGCTAGTTAATGAATTCGCCACCTTTACAACAACGCCAATCTGACTAAAATACCGATATCACCAAATTGTTTTTTATGTTATTTAAAAAAAAAACACTAACAGAAACTTGACCTAGACCACTGGATATGAAAATACCCATATAACAAAATTGTTTGTATATATTTTTAAACATAAAACCTTAGGGCAACTTCACCTAACCTAACATTTTCTCGGACCTAGGAACGACTATAAACTAAAAAGCACTCGTACCTGGGCATCGTGAATAAGGAAATAAATACGTCTATAAATTATTGAGATGTATTTCTAAAATAAAACCAAAATCAATACAACAAACAAAAAGAAATGTAATTTATTGTTGTACAGAAAAATAAATCATAATAAATAGGTTATGCATTTATTACATTGAGATATAGCGAATCAAACTGGAAACTGGGATAACAGCTAAATGATTTATCACATTGAGATATCGCGAATCAAACTGGGATAACTCTAAGCAATAGATATTGAACACTGTACCACAGATCACCAACGTTTCAGAAACAATGGCGTCGAAAATAGTCATCGCCGTTCTCTAAAGTAAACAAAACTATAGCGCTGCGCTTGCCCCCACTCTCATAAATTAAAATCAAAGATTGGAGAACTGACTCTCTTTTAGAAAGTGGTGGTAGTATCATGTTCTCCGTGCTCCGTGTTAACGGAGCATTATATTAAATAATTATAAATGATCTTATTTACAACATGATCTTTGTGACCGGCTGATGATAGTACATTGCTTTATGCTACAAAATATTTATTATCGTTAATCTTAGAGATCGCAATCGACCTGTCGAATTTTGGTCACGTACAGTTGAAAACCTGATAATTTCCAGTAAAAAGAGACAAAAAAACTTAAAAAAAATCAGTCTCAAGAACGGACATCTCTAGCATATACATTCAAAGTAGTATACTTATCTCATTATCTTCTTTATCGATAAATTGTTACTGTGTGATAAACATTATTATTAAATTTTGAATTGATTATGTGATTAGAATAAAAAAATAATGAGATTTATATTGGAATATGTCATCAACATGACATTATAAAATTATAAAAATCTGTATTGATACTACATATATCTTACCTAGCTTAAAAACTCGTCGTTCCGCTCGTATACCTCGTAAGAAAATAAAATTATCACAAAAGAAAAAAGGCTAATAAATACTTATTGTCTTTTTGAAAGAGAAATGTATTATCTTAAAATATTTACTTGTTTTTTTTTATTATAGTTTTATTGATGTCCTAACGGCGCGTCACCTAACAAACAAATCAGTATAGGTTTTTCTTTTAATCTCCTGAAGAGACTTAATCTAAGTATTAAGTTTTTTTTTTATATTTTACAATAGGTCTTGATTTACTTATTATATTATTACTACAATTATATTACTATAATAATTTGTTATGAATCTTGAAAATTTCCTTTTTTTCCTGCTTTGATTTTTTTTCTTAATTTTACAGTTTGATGTATTTTTATTATATAAGATTTTTTTTAATTTGAGTAAATATGACATTTAATGTGCAAAGGGCAGCGGTAATATCAATGTTGGATTGCGTCCTTTTCTTCGCAACAGGTACAATCCAATGACTCTCTTTGCTTAAATCGCTTCAGTAGTATCCAAATTTGCAATGTCCCGTGATCAATTGGTGAGGTAGCTCGACCTTCTTCTCAGAGTTGCGACTTTAGGGTACCCATGTAGTACTTGGCGTCGTTGATGGGCCTGCCTCCCCTGTAAACGACAAATGCAGACATTAAATATTATTATAAATTTTGTTTTCGGATTCATTTTGTCATTATTACACCCAGTAGTTAAATCACAATTTTAAAATAATAGACCGTAAAAATATGAAAATAAATAGTAATAGTAAATGTATTGACTGTAGGTATTTTAAATTTCAAATTATGTTCATCACTTTATTGAAAAATAATTTATTGTTAGGCGGAAAGACTTATGGTTCAACGGCCGTATGATTTAATTTATACGTTTTTTTATTTAATTATAACTTTAAATATTGTTATTAATTTATTTTTAATTATTTCTTTTTCAGGTGTATTTATCGCATATCTATCAAAATATATGTTTTTGTATGTCATTTTCTTTTATATTTTAACCGTTTGATTTAACGAAAAAAAAGTACTTACGAGCTTACCGTAAAATTGATTATTTATTTCTTTACAAATTTACAGATTTAAAACTTTACCAGTCATATTTTTACCGTGTATTAAAAAATATAAAATAAATTTTGGACCTCTGAGACACATGAATGTATGTTAAAGGTTTAAATCATATTTTATTACATTACATAAACTCTCCAATTGTATCACGGTAATCCGTTTTGTAATTTTAGACCATTGCTTTTATAACATAATTTAACTAGCAAAGCGAGGGAGATAAAAGAAGGAACACTACAGATCACATAGCACCAGAACACAACAAAAACAAATGCGTGCACGCACACTTTCTTCTTGTTATGTCGCAAAGTTGTCACTGAACGCATTATTTATGTACATTTTTTATCACCAGTTTGGTTTGATATGTACATATGAATATGTGCATGCAATTTTTGTGTGAAATCTATTTTTGGGTGTTTGAAGTACATGGATTGAATGGAATAAATGAAACTTTTAATTTATAAATCGCAATAAGTTAGATCCACCATGACGAAAATTAAGATTGTATAAGCAAAACAGTATCAATTTAATACTTTCATGAAATTAATGATAAAATAAATCGACTATTTTATTATCATACGTTTTAATAATATATTTTATATACACTTTTCTAAATTTTTCAGAGCATTTATTATAAACCAATTCTTAGAATTTAGTAAATTATCATATAGTATATAGGACTTCAATATATAGAAATTTCAATTAAATGTTTATATAATGCTTTCTGAATTCGAGTAAATTAGAATTTCATAAAGCATTTATCTATTGCCGTGCAGTAATTACAAATGCATTTTGACCTATCTATCAATACAAAATTGACGATTTTCAATGGACGATCATTGCAGACGCCCGCCTCTGCAATGATCGTCCATTGACTTTTCAGCGCGGGAATGCGCTAAGTCACTATGTTTATATAGTAATTCAACATAAATTTCCCTATTCTCTAATTCGTGATGCTCAAAATGGCCTCCCAAAAGTAGTTCTTGTTTTGTCAAAAAACAGATAACGTTCGTTTACTAGTTACGCTTTGTATCTCGGCGAAGTTCTTAGCATCTTCTTCGTATGAGACGACAGGATCATTTTCGGTTATATCAAAATTGATGCGTTTGCGTCTAACGTGGTTAAGGTACCTCCTCGGCGTGCTGGGTTGTGTTATGATATTTCGTCGACAAAGACGTCCGACCGCTGGGTAACGCTTTTGATTAGGAGTTTTCGGGCTATCGTCCATCGAAGGAATTTTTATGCTTACTGCACAGTCACTTACTGCACAGTCACTTTTCCTGCATCGAACGGGTGCGAGCGGAAAAATAATTATAACAATTCATTTTACTTACAGTAGTTTCAATAAAAAACTTAAATAATTCACACGATATTCATCTTCGAACGTTATTTCTCAATAAATCAATAATTATCACAACATTTCCCATGATTAATTGAAATAACAATAATATTTATTGAAACAGAAAATTACAAAATAAAAAACTCAATACAATAATATAAATATCATAAATCAAAAATTAAATGTTAACCGCTTTTCATAAGGGCTATTGACCATAGGCTTCCCGCCCGAATATTAGCGTTTTCCTCGCAGAAAAAGAAAAAAAATATTTACAATATAATTTATCAGAATTTTCTATTTGAGTATTTTTTGTAAATTAATTTATTCGCTATTAGAAGAATACATGGATTATAATATTTATTTTCGCATAATGTATTGTACATCAAAGTTCGTAGAATGACATAGAAAACATCCAGTTCTATGTTATGCTCACTCGAGATTCAAATTCGTCCTTAATCTCAATCTTAATGCGACAGATCTTTCACTCGCGTTTCTAAAATAACAATTGTAGTTTTGTTGTATTTCTTTATATAGTATTGTTGTACTTTTTACTTAATTCAAAACACTCTATTACATGTGTGATACCAATATGTAAATTATTATCCGCAGAAAACTAAAATGCTTGTAATAGATGCAAAGCAGTTGCTATACTATACTACTATACTATTTTATATTTTCCCAATTAAATAGACAATGCATGTAAAGAAGCAATAGTTTAGATCTGAAAACTATAATTACATTTCACTGATTAAGTAAATGGCTAAGCAGTATTTCCAAAATGGTTAAATTTAGTTTGCATTTTTCAGCGATATTTTAAATACACACATAAAATTTTGTACTTACATTGTAACTCTTAGATGTCTAAATTTCGTTTAACCATTATTTTCGAATTGAATTAATCTTTCTTTCATATTGAATATTTTTCAAATGTCAAACTTCCTTTTGACAAATGTCAAACTTCAGGCGCCTACTAGATTCACTGTTTGCATGCTTCATTTAAATATATGACTATTGATAATTTTTTTTAACGGCCGTAGCCGTGTGGCTATGGTCGCCTGTATCACGAAAATCTGATACGAAAGGTCGTTGGTTCAATTCCACAAATTTATACGCCACCGGTAGGCTTGTACACGAAAATTCGAAGTAACAAATTTATGGTAGAGGTGCTGTCGCTATCAGAAAGGCGTGTCACCAACAAAATGGACGAAGAAAGGGTAGAAATAGGGCCGGAAGAGAAAAAAAAATTTTCTCTTTACAGTATATTAATGTGTGGGAATGGAGAAACAAAAATATCAATCCTTGTTTGTAACAGTTTTGTGGATTGGGGCGCTGAGTATAAGTTTTTTTTTATCGGCAATGTCTTTGTCTGGCTCAGCACAGATAAAGACATTGACGTTAATCTCTTTTCGTATGTGCCGCGAGATAATATAGGTGTGCCGCGAAAATTTAAAAAATAAACTTGTGGGGCTTATAAATCGATGAATCGTCCGTACATTCATCTTCCATTTTTTGATATTCTCCTCCTTCTCCTTCTTCAGCCACTTCGCTTCGAATTCTCTGATCAGCTCAGGGTCATATAGGTTCCCAGGTGTTCTCGCTGTCCCTATAACCGCTCCACTTTAGGAAGTACTCGACGACTCCGTTCTGAATTCACTCCGTTCGGCTAGAAATCATCAAAGATGAAAAAAAAATACCGCAATGCATAAATCAGACAGAGTGGAGTATAAAGTCGACGCATATTGATAGAATCATGTTGTATCTCAATCTAGGAAGGATGGGAGATTAATTTATGTGATGCTTCTTACCGGCGGACTTCCGTTTCATGATCTTTTCATTCTCCTTCTTCTAGCAACTCCGCTTCAATTCTCTGATCAGCTCAGGCTCATATATGTTGCTTTCATGTTCCCATGTGTACTCGCTGTCCCAATTATTGCTCACTTCAGGAAGTACTCGACGTTATTCATTCTGAATTCTCTTTTCGAGGATTTTCTCAACAGCAAAGTGTCCTTGAAAAAATCAAAGATGAAAAACGCATATAGATGATTTACCGCAATGCTAAAGTTAAGTCAGTATAATTAAGGAGAACTTTTATACGCTGATGACTCCTAGGTTAACGGCGTCGGTCCCCGGTGAGGAGCGTCGCAAAGAGGTAATGAAATGGAGCATACTGACTTGGTGAATCCTTGGTTAGGATTACGCTTTGCTGCAGAAGGTGCGTTTTGAGAGTCATCATAAAGAGCAGGAGCAGGAGGACGAGTTGGAGCGGTTGGCCAACAGGACGATGGAGGGCCATGATTTAACATTTTAACTCACTAGAACGTTAAATCAATGAGATCCATCAGCTTGTTTCTTTGTAATGAGACGGTTCCATCTGGGGGTTTGTGCGTCCCGGTAACATTTGATCTACAGGTCGGTACAGGTCCGCGGCCTGGGGTTGGGGACCACTGGACTAGAGCCCAGTGTTTGTTTATATACCATATAAAGAGCTGGCTAGTTTATTTCTTTATACGAAATTATGGTCCTTAATATGAAAAACCAAAGAAAAAAGAAAGGATGAAGGCGGACTTACCGCTGAGGCAAATTCCAAATGTTTAATTGAAGATTTGATTCTCTCCCGTTTAAAGAAAAAGAGATTATTGGCAAGTGCCCGAATACCGCACCAATATTAAGTATTCAGTCTGAAACAAAAACATTTAAAATACATTTTAATAGAGAAATTTACGAAAATGTTATGATTTTTGGATTTGTTCATTTATCAAAATTATTGTCTTTACCATGCATTTTGTTTTCCAAAAAAAAACATATCTGGAATAAATTTGGATATTCTGATCTAAACAACACAAGTAAAGCTTGCAAGAGACACGAATTCTCTCAATCTTACATATGCTCTAATGGAAAGAGAGCTCGTATATATATTTTTTAGCGAGCAATTTAAAGAAAATATTGCATTGCACAACAAGGAAGTTACTACAAATTGATACATTTTATCGAAATTAATAA
>NW_017096340.1:0-14403 GCF_001412225.1 Nicrophorus vespilloides
TTAGGTTAGGTTAGGTTAGGGGAGATTTCTATGAGGTTTCTAAGGGATTCTAACTATTAGAATATAAGGCAATTCTAACAATCCTATCTGAGTATAAAGCGACCCAAAAATACGATAATTAATCAATTTTTCGACTTACACTACTGTAGTAGGTATTTTCTTTTTATTAACAATTATGTAATTTCTATAACAAGAATGAATTGATTTATGAATGTAGTACATATTTAATGGCCTATATAATTTTTACTACAAAAGGTTTCTTTATTTAGATCAGCTCGTTGCAGTTCTCATTAAGCGTTTAATTGGTATTAAAATCGATTAGAAGCGGCGCGAAATACTACAACAATTACCACGGCCAATTAATCAGAGCGTAAAACGACGTTATGCAATATATCGGAGCAGGAGGATTTCGCTTCCTCGGAATGTACGTCTCGTTTTGCTGGATTTTAACGCTAAATTAATTCATTTCTTGTGATGATCTGCTCTGTTCCAAAAAGGAACTTCGGTAGTGAATGAGGATGACGTAACTGGGCCGAGTAGCGGCGGCAGTGCATTGACTGGCGCTGATTCTCCGTCGGCTTCCGGTCGATTGTAACTTCCTCCGGGACTGTGTATATTTATATCCGACAACTTCCGTTCCCCGTCCACAGGAGATGCATACACATTCAAAGAGTTTGCTACTGCTTGAGCTGCTGCTGCTGCTTCTTCTTCTGTGTACAAACAAATTTACGCAAGTTAACGAGCTCACGTGGATGCAACCGCCCGTACTACACTACATAGGGATTAGACTGTCATAATAGGCCCATCTGCTGCGCTCGTAAATTTCGTCCTTCCTCTCTTCATCCTTTCCTATTTACATTCCATATTGCGCCACAGGAAAGTGACATCTTCTCTTTTTTCCCTTCTTAATATAAATTACATCTGTTTATAATTTAAGACTGAGATTATAGCAGCAGGTACATTAATAATAGTTTTAATGGGAATTTCTAATTCAGTTTCTTATGAAATATAGTAGTTTTATAATAGTCCCTTTATCTTTAAGATAATTGTGTTTACAAGTAAACTGTATTTGAATATATACAACTTCATATATGCAAATTTTGAAGTTAAATTTTAAAGTCAAGATTTACTATTTTTTATACAAATCTGTATAAATTCAATTCTACCAGAACTTCAACTTCTTTTTTTTATAGACTTTATCCTGAGATGTCCTCTTGAAACTGTAATGATGTAACTACTTCAAGAATCGCCTCAAATCCAATTAGGGCATACCGTTACAGGCATTACACATTTATTATACTAAATATTAAGGCAATTGAATTTCGCGAAGTGGCCATTCCCTAAAGCCATTACGTTTTTGTTACGGCAATTAGAAAACCGACCTTATTTTGCTTGCGCTGTTGTGTGCAGCAGAATCGATCCGTAAACCACTTACCTTGATTAGCCCTACGTTATGTGTGTTTCTCTCTATATATGTGTGCAATCAAAATAAAATTTAAGCCCAAAATCGACCAATTTCCCACCAATCGTCCTAATGGGTTACAGTCCGCGCCCTCCCAGAGATTGCAGTTCGGCCGTGTGAACACCCAACCCGTTCGACCCTTTTCCATTCAATCACCGATTTTCAAATGCCAACACTAATTTAATTGACCGTAGAATTAGCACGAAAAAGCAACAACGGATTTATCATTTCATTACAATCATTTACTTCAAAAGTTCCCAATTAAATACAATACTTAATCTAAACCAACACAAAAACAATTTATTTTTTATTAAAGTAGCCTTAAAAACTTAAATATAAATGCAATTTTTTTGCCATCATTATTAAATTATTATATAAAAAAAAATGAATTATTTACATGATGATTTTATTAACATTACTAAATTGACCCAAATATTACATAAAGAGAAATAAGACACACAGATATAAAATTATCTAATTATTGTATTGAATTACATAGAACTGAAATCTAATTTAATATTTAATTGATGTTTTTTGTAGCAAAAGCTAAGTTTGCTGGTCGAAAAATCGATTGGCTTCTATTCTATTTACACGATGTAGTTTTCTATTGCTGACAGCAGCATTAATTACAAACAAAAATATCCATTAAGAGCATACAATGGGCAGCAGCAACTGTATTAAATCGAAACAAACTTTCTCACAATGAACACGCGACGGAAGCCAATCAAAAAAAATAAACTAAAACAAGAAGCAAACTGCATTACGATTTCCAAATGGAATTCCACATGTAGGTCACATTTTTGTTCGAGGACAAAATTTCATTAATTTAACGTCATTTTATTTTAATTATTTATTTTAATTTAACTAATGCAATTTAATATTACATTTTTAATTCTCCAAACTTTTATTTTCAATGTATACTTATTTTTTTTTTATCATCACTTTTTTTTTAAATTTGTTGCTGAATTATAGTTTCAAAAACTAATAAGTAACAATTAATAATAACATTATTTTTTTTCTGTTGAACTGAATTGAATATAAAATTTATTTAGGAATTCTTAGCCTAGCTGTGAAGTACATAACAAATCTGTAACTTTTCCTTAACAGTTTTTTATTCTTTCTTTGGTGTTGACATTATTCAAGGTTACGCAACGCGCGGCGCCTTACATAAATGGAAAACTTGATGGTTGAATGCATCAGAACACCATGTTTGTGAATGCAATAAATATAAATAAGTTATTATTATATGTTTTACAATTAACATAAACTTTTATTTATCCTCCAAGCAGATTGCGGGTATTTTCATATGCAAAGAATGTAACTAAATCTATATATTAATAGATACAACATTATTGCGAAATAAAATATGGAATAGTTGTGATATTATCATTACCTTGGATAAACAAATCGTATTGCAAATATAGAAAATTCGATGATAACTAGAGATACGTTATTGTGTATTTATGATTATGAAATATTAGTTTAATAATAAATTAATTAACGTTAAATAAATGAATTGAAAATCGACGAAAAGTGGAAATTATTTTTAACGAAATGCATTGTTCGAACTTTATGATCAGTTCGTGGCACGTTTAACACGTAAACATTGTTCATGTAAATAGGCGTTATTAAGTTTCAGTATAAAGTCATAAAATCAAATGCGGAACATAAAAAAGTTTTTTTTTTCCCTCCACCCCACGATGTTAAAGTACGAAACTATTTCCGAACGCTTTGGGAATATAATGAATGGAAATAATAGAAGCCGTACGTGATTACCGCCACTACTGGAAGCTCATAAAATTCAGGGACTCTCCACTTCAGCAAACAGAAGTTGCGCACGTGACCCTTCAGAATTCCAGCAGAGAGAAAAAAAAGTAGAACGTAAAAACCCTTTCGGTCTGCGCGTATTTGCAAAACCCGCGGAAACCACCAGACGCGTTCTCATTTAATTTCCCTGGGAGCGCGCTCGTAAAAACCAACGCCTTTTTCAGCGAGTTACGCTGAACTTTCCAAAACGTTTTTTTTTCCTTCTTCTTCTTCTTCATGAAATCCTCATTTTTATGTATCCTCGCTTTATGAAATCGTCTGCCAACGCGTCTAATACCAATTCCGAAAGGAAACTCGAGGTCAGAAAGGAAGGAATTCGTTTAATTGATCAATTAGTGAGGCGCACATTAAATAACAAGCGGAAAACGGAACCGTGACTGCATTTTGTACCATGGATAATTTAGATTCTCTTTGAAGAAGAAACGGATGAGATGAACATCCACTCTGTTCATATCTTCATGAAGAGAGTGGATTAAAAAAGATATACAAATACCACCTGTCTTGAAGAAAAGGAAATTCACACAATTAACACATTCTCTCTCTCATCGTGCTTAATCTACCAACAGATTCTATGGAGAATTGAGGGTTATAAATGTAATGGAATCGGGGCATAAGTTCGAGTAACTTAATTGGAAGCTTATCTTTTGGGGCGCTGAATCCATAATCGTTTTGGGGGATGGCAGATAACACGCACAATTTATAATTAAACTCGAATCTCGGAGGAAATATCACGAGAATATTTTCGGGTTTGCTGTTTCCGAAATTTGCATCCCTTTCGTGCGAATTAAATTTTGTAAGGTAAGCGCGTAATGGATTCGTTGTGCATCAAAAGTAGTTGCGCAAGGCCAGATTTCATTGGATCATCACCACCGCTTTGACTTGCTTAAGTGTAATTGTATCAAATCAGTCGTTGCGTGCGACATTCCAAACCCTGTAATTTTCCAATAGAAATATCAAATTATAAATTTATAACAAGATCTTCATCAATCTTTGCACTAAGTGTAATTTTTATATGATCTAGAATATTATTACTGTTGAAAACATATTCTTTATAAAAGAGAATCATTAATTATAACATTGTTTAACTGTAAAATCAACAAAAATTTTAATATGAATTTGTAAATGTAAATCTTTAAATTATAAATTTATTACAAGATCTTTGCACTAAGTGTAATTTTTATAAGATAGAGAATCATTAATTATAACATTGTTTAACTTTTAAAAAATTATGAATTTGTAAATGTAAATCTTTAATAATTTTACTCTTAATGTAAACTTTTGAATAATTTCAATCTGAAAATGTTTAATATAAATTTCAATTTTTAATTGTAATGCAATTTTTTTTTTGAAACTTTTATAAAGATTGTTTAATAGAAATTTGAAAGTGATAATGTAAAAATATATTAATCAGCACTTAGGAAACTATGCAGTAATGCCTGAAAGCAATCTCCAATAAACGATAATCACGGAACCAACTGTTATTAAACTTCTTTCGCATTTTGCAGTTTTATCGTTTTGTAGCATATTAGACGACCAGTTTAATAAACGCCGGAGATCATTGAAATTCCAGACATCTTTTTTGTTTGTACTCAAATATATGAGAAAAAGAAGTGATTTCAATTCAAAATATTATAAACAATTTCAGAATTGAAAAAAATCGAGATATTTTAAATCAATTGTAAGAAAACTACTTTACTTGGAAGTTTTCAATGATTGTTTCTAGTTATTTAATAAGTGTGCAAATATTCTGAAAAGTTAGTCTTAATAAAGTAACTATTTACTCGACATTGTAATTTACTCCAAGTAAAATATTTACATTCCGATCGTTTATATCCGTCGTTTCGTTTTCAGCTGCATCTCTAACAATTTTGCAGCATGTAACACTTTGTTTATTGCATTTTTCTTTTTTTCCACTTTGTATATGTATGCACTTGTACTTGTTTACGTACCGAGCAAAATATTTTATGCCTTCTTCGCGCGACGAGTTTCCGAGCCTTCTGGGAAAACCTGGTTTCCCTTAAAGATCTCATTAATAATAATTCAAGAGTTTGGTCGGGCGTGTTTTTAAAGAGACATAATTATTCCGTCGACATCGACTAAAAATAAAGTCGCATGTCGCTCCTTCTTCCATTAGTTTAACTCTATTCTTTTACTTCGTTTTTTTTGTCTTCTCGCTTATTTTTGTTCCTGTCCCGACTAGATTTTAACAAGCCTAAGAGATCGGTTTGACCATAAATTTTGCTTTTGAAATTCCATAAATAGAACGGCGAACTCGAGTCCATTTATTCTATTATTAACGCAGCTACTACACCTCTAGGAATGCGGCGTTTCTTTTATTCTTTATTAGCGGTGAGCCTCGAGCAATGTCTTGACCTAGACATAGTTTATTTATCCCTCCAGTACACTTTCTTCCGCTCGTGCATGTCGTCTATACGCTTTTCTTCCACTTCGAAAGATGATGATGATGATGATACTCGGGCTATCAATCATCTCGCATCGCATCACATCACATCGGTTAGCTGTACTTCGAGGTCTTCAATTTACTTCCACTTCTTTGCTCCGCGAACGCATTATCGGAATTACCTAGTAAGTGAGCTTACGCGTTTAACTAGTTGCACCGTTAATTTATCGATTGTACCTACATGAAACTCGATTCTCGCCTCGATTTACCGTTAAATTCGTCCCAATTCCGTGTATTTAAACAAAGCGCTTTATTCTTTCTTTCTTCTTTTCATACGGCTTCTCATTGCCCAAAGAAATTCCGATTACGAAGATCACAAAACAATTAGTTTTCTTCTAATTGCTTTGAAAATTCATCATATCAATAATTTGATTTAATTTAAAATTGAAGTAATAATTTTCTATTATTAAGAGTACAAAACAAGTATTTTTTAGTAATTCTGTTTACGTAATTCTATTTATATTTAAATTTTCCGTATAATGTAGTTGTTTTAATCAATGGTTTTCAAGTGTTAATAACTCCTTGCGAACCTCGTCGACCCCTTGCTTTGTTTCGGTGTGTATTATGTGTTTCGATGGGATAATAGAGTGGTGTAAAGTTAGGGTTGTATATATATGCAAGGGTAGTTCGATGTTTGTTTATTTCCAAAGCTTAATTCGTGCACTGTTTCAGACTTAGAGTTCATTACAAGCTGGAAGATAATGCTTTAATAATGATCGACTTTTAATCGAATTAACTAATGCATTTGCATTGCATTAATGATGTTTGAAATGGATTTTTTTTTTGTTGATATCACTAAATTATGAAGATGTTAATGATCTATTGTAGTTAATGTGTTTTCAATAAGTATTATATATAATTGAGGTCAGAAACCTGTGAAACCTGCTTGTTACGTAATTTATTGTAAAATTGAATAACATAACATAAATTAGTAATTTTTGCTATACATTTCGCAAGTTTCACTTGATAATAAGCAATTTCCTGTTATTTTTTTATATAAATTTACCTAATTATGTTTCTCTTCATATTTCTGTTTCTAATCTAAATCTACTCAATTATTTCAGGATTTGTTCATCAATATCTAATTTTCAAAACAAAATTTAAATTATACTTTTTTTTCGTTATAAACTGCCGTGATGTTTTATTTATCAATATTGAAAGAGTTTAATTTACATTGGAAATCTGTATTTAACGATTGTGAATACGTGTTTAATAAACGTTTTGCTATAAATATTTATAGAATTTTCCTCTTGAAAAAAACAATATGAAAAAAACTTATTGATTTATTGATCAACAATTCCAGTTTTCAAACTTGGAAAGTAACAAAGTTCAATTTTGTATCAAATTGAAATATTTTGCTTTAATGATTTAAGTTTCATTATAAAACTATGCTTAAAATTGGAATTAAGAAGTACTGTTGGTCAATGTTGGAAATTGAAAATAAAGTTTGTGGAAAGTCTTCTCTACCATTTCCAAATGCGCAGTTACTATAAATGTACGGACAGACAAAACACAAACAACGGCAATGATGCAAGCGCTTGTTTACAGTTCGCATTTGAATTGCGAGTAACGAAATAGAACAAAAAAAAATAACAAAATAGAAAAACATCAACGTTTCACGAAGGTTAAACAAAAGTTCCGATAAATGGGAAATACCGCATCCAATTAGTTAGTTTATTAATTAACGAACCGCATTTCTGTCCGACCAATTGTTAGTTACATATATTGGAAAATTCGACAGGTTTATTCAATAACAGTTTCATTTTTGGGGTTTTACTTTAAAACAAAAAAAAAATGGGATTATGTTATATTCCAACTTGTTTTTTTTTTGTGGTATTTGTTTTGTTAATGAAAATCCGCGCGTTTTGATTAATGGGGGGAGGTAATTCATCACGCTCAGACTAATTATTATTAGGTAATTTCGCTGCACGGATGCCGTTTTAATTTTTCCCGGGAGAGTTTGAAGAAGTTTCCGACCGGATTTCTGCATAAGTATGCTCTTGTTTTCATTGTACGTATTTTTTTTCGCGTAATTATCGTTATTAGCTGAGCGGACAAAGCAAGGTCGTGAAAACAATGTGTCCTTGCGTAACGCTATCTCATCGAACGACGTAATGCTTCTGCTGTTGCAGCAGGAAGAAAGTGATGATCATCTCTGAAAACGGTATAGTCTAATTGAGAATATAATGTAAACAAGGGAAATTTGAAGCCGAAAAGGCTTCTTTGTTCTTTCGCGTATATTGTTAATTATTTCGGTAAATTTGTAGGACATAATTATAAAGTTTTGGATTAATTAAGGCTTTAAGTTCCTTTTGTGCTGCGCAGAAAACGGAAATTTACTTTATATTTTATTTTTCGGGATCGATGCGGAGGTATAAGGGATGAATAAGTGAGGAAAGGTGAAGGAAATTCTCAATTCCTGGGATGGTAAGAAAAAAATATGTGTGTGTTGTAGCAGCATTGTGCGAGATCCTTTTTGGCGTGAAGATATCCTTGGGTTTACGCGCGCGATCAAATATGTACGAGGGTGGGTGCTTTCGAATGTGCAGGGGTGTAAACCAGAATTATTTGCGACGGGTAAATATTTATGATGCGCTCGGGCGAAATTAGTTAGAGCCGGAAAGGAATTGCAGGACTCTTCCCACAGAATCTACAAACTTGAATGAATGTGTTGTGTGTATCATAATTGCGTACGTGTTTTGATGCCATATTACGATTCCTTGGAGGAGGATAAAGTGTGATAAAAAAAAACAATCTGTAATTGCATAACATGTCCATAAAAGTGTGTTTGCTCTGCGCGATTGATCGATGTTTACTGAGTGGAAAAGGTGTGAAATAGGGCAGATTGCCCATGGCGTGTAGGTGTCCACCAGAGTCGAAAGGTCGTCGAACTGCGCTGAAATGTTTTTTTTTTTAACAAGTAAAACCAATTGGTTCCAATCGAGACTGCTTGAAATTGATTACTCTTCGAATTAAGAGTTGAAATTGTACATGGAATTCCGGAGGTTGATGGTTTGGAAATTAATGAATTCCATCCCCCCGTCGTAGGTCGGATTCGTACTCCTACAATTATTTACAGATTTGCATAAAGTTATGGGTCCCAAGTCGATAAATCAGCGCTCGCTGCGAAGGGCCAATTAAATAGTTTCGTAACTCCGAAATACGTAATACTTTGGTGTTAACATTTCTTCAAGTGAATTTATATAAAACATAATGATTAATTTACTTTAATTTCATTTACTTTATTTTCATTGCTCAAAAACATTGCATTATTGTATCTTATTCCAACATTTAGTAACTTTCCAAAGTTATACATTTTATTTAATTACTCAAAAACTACTTATAGATTATAAATGAGTATTGAAATATTTGTGGCTTTTTCTAGATTTACGTAATTCACTTTTAAATTTGACACATTAAAATTAGGTGTCTTCGAAATCGTCTTTGCATTTTATTAAATTTCTTGCAAAGTACTTAATTAATATTTATTATTAAATATGCATATTAAAGCTAAACCTATAGATATAAAATTATATAAAACATAATGATTAATTTACTTTAATTTTAGTACATTTTATTGCTCAAAAACATATTGTATCTTATTCCAACATTTAGTAACTTTCCAAAGTTACAAATTTTATTTAATTACTCAAAAACTACTTAATGAAGATTATAAGTGAGTATTGAAATCTTTGTGGCTCTTTCTAGATTTACGTAATTCACTTTTAAATTTGACATATTAAAATTAGTTGTCTTCGAAATCGTCTTTGCATTTTATTAAATTTCTTGCAAAGTACTTAATTAATATTTATTATTAAATATGCATATTAAAGCTAAACCTATAGATATAAAATTATATAAAACATAATGATTAATTTACTTTAATTTTAGTACATTTTCATTGCTCAAAAACATTGTATTATTGTATCTTATTCCAACATTTAGAAACTTTCCAAAGTTACAAATTTTATTTAATTACTCAAAAACTATTTAAGATAGATTATATTGAGTATTGAAATATTTGTGGCTCTTTCTAGATTTACGTAATTCACTTTTAAATTTGACATATTAAAATTAGTTGTCTTCGAAATCGTCTTTGCATTTTATTAAATTTCTTGCAAAGTACTTAATTAATATTTATTATTAAATATGCATATTAAAGCTAAACCTATAGATATAAAATTATATAAAACATAATGATTAATTTACTTTAATTTTAGTACATTTTAATTGCTCAAAAACATTGCATTATTGTATCTTATTCCAACATTTAGTAGCTTTCCAAAGTTACAAATTTTATTTAATTACTCAAAAACTACTTAAGATAGATTATATTGAGTATTGAAATATTTGTGGCTCTTTCTAGATTTACGTAATTCATTTTTAAATTTGACACATTAAAATTAGGTGTCTTCAAAATCGTCTTTGCATTTTATTAAATTTCTTGCAAAGTACTTAATGTATATTTATTATTAAATATGCATATTAAAGCTAAACCTATAGAGAATTAGAATTGTCTACTAAAATAGTTATGTCCTTTTCCATTTGGTCGTAATAAGCTTTTAAAATTAACTTTGTAAATAAAACATTATAATCTCTACAGTGCATAAGATAATTAGCTTTTTCCCTATGTTTTCGTAATTAACCTTGAGCCGTCGGTCGGGGGATTAAAACTTAATTAAGCTTCTCCTCCCAAGCACTGATTATGCCCACCCGTTCGTTTTCTTGTTCTTCTCATTGTCCGAATCCGGCTTCTAAACAAAACTTAGCTTGTCTTTCCTTTTTTTGTCTGTTTTTGCCCTTTGTTGCGTGTAATTATTATCCCTTTTAGGCACACCGAAAGCTCCGCTAATAAAGAACTCTTGCGAGCAAAACTGGAAGGTAAGCAGGCATAAGTTGGAGGAGCTGAAGGAAAAAAAATTGGATGTTGTTTGTAGTATATGCACACAAAGCTTAAGGGCGTATAATACATATATAAAAAAAAAGGGTTGGCTGCAATAAGCCACTCGCGTCTTCTGAAAATATATTAGTCTTGACCAAAAATAAACCATTTTTTTTGCGTAACTTGCTTTGAAATTCTAATAATTAACACATTATAATTTCAAACACTTCTACCGAATACTTTACTTCTTTCTTTTATGTTATCTTTAGTAAAGTTTAATAAAGCAAATTCATGTGGATTTGGCGATTTAATTAAACGGTTTCATCATCAAAATTTGCACCCCTTTTGTAGATGGCTTTTAACTAATTATTGTTTGTTTGTTTCAGGTAAGCTGACAAAGCGTCAAAAGAGGACAACCTGGGGAGAGACTTCATTGTGTTTTAGCGCAATTTAATTAATTTTGTAAAAAGATGACTTCAACGAGAACAACAACTTCTTTCGCACTGCATGAAATGGGTCACATATTTAAATATTTTTTACGTTTCGTAAATTGCTATTTAAATACTTTACTCCTACGTGCAGTTTTCCGGCGCCCCGAAGAAGTTAAATATTTAGTACGGTATTATCGATCGTGCGTGGAACGATGCAAGTTCGCGAGCTAAGGAAGGTAATATTTGCAACTGGATATGTACCGTATTATACTGAAGGGTGCAAATGTATTGATGCCAATATCGATCCTGCCTCACCCTCTGAGAAGGATGAAGCTTGTTTTTCGGTGTACGTTACGTGTCGCAATTTTCCATCGTCCCCCTCTCTAAAAGTGTATTTGGTGTCTCGAGACGCCCTTCCCCAAAAAAAAGGGTTTTAATATTAATTGCATCCCGTTCGAAACGGATCGATATGCATCTTCGTCTTTAATTTGATAACTTACCTACATTTCTACTAATTGTTGCATAAGCATGAAGGAAAAAATGTATAATATTTTAATAGTTTACGCCTCGTAAAACAAAACGATCAATTAAATTCGTTGATTGCCGCTGCTTTCGCGGTTCCTTGAGCTCGTTACCAACTCGCGCGGTTACGCAATTCTCGGTATTAATTTTTTTTTTTGAATTGTAGCATAAATGATGATTTATCAAAGTGCATTTCGTGCTTAGTCCGTCGGTCGGAAACCGCATAACGTACTTCCGTTTCTCTTCGAAATACAAATCATAATTGATAGTTAATTATAGTTAAGCAACGAGCGTTACGGATGGGTGAACCTTTTCTAAATTTGACACAAATATAATGAAAAGATAAACTACAGTTATATCAATTTTAATTTAACCAAAGCTATTGATCTTAGTTTTTCTAGTATAGTTTTACAGTAGTCTAGACTTTTTGAAATTTCTATAATATTTGTATAAATGAAAGAACAGAAATGATACAGTTCTAAGCGATAATATTCATTGAAAAAGACGTCATCCTGGTAAATTGATAAGGATTATCTTTGGGGAGAACCGCATTTGAATATAATACCAGAATACGAAAAATGTTTGGAAAGATTACAACTTTTAAGTAAATTATAATTTGTACTTTATATTGTAGATTTTGTTAGGTAAGTCTTTCAACATTTAATTGCAACCTTGTGAATGAAGTTTATTGATTGTACTTCGAAACAATGATCGTGCTGGATGTTCAACGATCTGTAAATGAATGCAACTATTTCTTAATTAATTTATTAATTGTGATTATATAAATTCTGATTTTAATCGTTGCTGAATTAATGAAAATGTTCGATTAGACTTATAGAGATTTGCATATGAGGAGAAATTGAAATGTCAATAAGAATTTAATTAATTTATCATTGACATTCCAGAAAATTAAATTAATAATAGTTTATGCATTTTTCAATAAGAAAATTGTATAATTTAAGAAAAAAATAGGCAGTTTTTATTATTTATGTAACTGTTAATTTAATTCTAGGAAACGGCAATTTTTTTATATACGTTCTTATTTAACAAAAGTTTCTTATATAATGTTAACTTAGATACATTATTTTTTGCTAAAATTCAAAGTTTGACTATAAAAAAGAATGGTTATACAATGGGAATTACTTTTCTTGTCTGATAGAAACAGGAAGTGCAATAATTGTGTCCGGCAATGAAATTTGCAATTAATTCAATTGCTTAACAATCTGGGGGAGAAATGTTGGATTAAGATATTTTCGTTCGTGTCCGGAGATTACGTAATTGCATTTTTGTGAGGCTTTTCTGGGCGTGATGAGTCATGAGCACGGAAGATGTGTCCAGATTTCGAGGCTGTGACTAAGCGCGACGACCGCTTCGATCGGTCAACGCAGAAGGAGTTATGCAAGCACGTTCGATGTTGCTGCCCCGGATGCAGGTGGTTTCTTCCGAGTTGCGGGAAGAATGATAAAAAGCGTGACGAGACGGTAACAGGTTCGAAATGAGTATGATATAATTCGTATCTTCTTCCATTGTGTCTGCAGGAAACTGCAAATTCTTGTCTTCAATATTGGAATATTCGATCGTTATTACACCTTGCACATTTCACTCTATAAATATTAATTAGAGCGAATTATTTGCTCTTTATTAAAAGTATCTGGAAGAATATGCTTGAGATGACAAAGATGAATTATTCCTGCAAGGACGAGGGTAATAACTCGGGCAGTCCTTTGACCCTTTTCCACGCGCTCGCCAATCCATTTGATAAATTAACTTCGCCAAGATTAGTCCAGGCCAAGAGTTCTCTCTTTCTCGGGGGTCACGATGAATAATATAAATCGTCTGCCATTCTTAAACACATTCTCGACATCTACATTTTCGACTGCGCCCCATTAACAAAGATCCTCCCTCCAGATTATAAGATATTTATATATAAATAGACCTCAACTTCATCTTTTTCTCTTCCCCTCCGGCAAATGAAGAACTTTCTTAGAACTCATCCTCTTAATCTCGTTTTCTGACCTTATCCGAATCGTGACGGCATTTGGACCGTCAAATTACCGGACCCCAAGTATTTCGGTTAAATTAGCGCAAAAACGGTGACACAGAGGATGATATAACCGGGAACGTCTGGCGCTTCGTTAAAATGGTAATTCGACGCGCGAGCTTCCGTCAAAATTCTAACTATTTAACTTCTCGTTTAAACGTTTTTAATGAATGCATGAACCAAAAAAAAAAAGAAAACAAGCCATTGTTCCTAAATAATTGGGATGTGACTGAACGAATGATTTCATTACATAATTCTTCATCAAATAACATCATTTAATCGTATTGTTTACAAATCGTTTTTTTGTTTGATGCAAATCAAGATTATGCAACGTTTTAATTAATTCAATGCGTTTATATACGTTTAAAACCATTATATAATTTAAGAGCGATTTTTTTTTATTTACCTATAAAAACGTAAAATTTATAGCTGGAAATAAATCGTGAATCAAAAAGTAAACAAACCATTGTTCTTGAATCGAGTTGAATGTTATGATTTTCGTGTTACGTAATTTTTTGTGCGCAAAAACAAAATCCGTATTGTTTACCAGTGCTTCGCTTTAACTGACGTAATAGGTTTCCAAACTTGATGTTACTACGATTCCCTCAAAAGTATTACAGAAAAATGGATAAGAGCACAGAAAAGTATCTATACTTGCTGGATTCACCAAACATTCAGCTTTCATATGCATATATTGGATTTATTCTATCTATTATAGTTTTCCAGTAAATCAATGAAATGTGAAAACACTGCTTTTTCGAGCATTTTTAAAATTTT